>NC_068383.1:11177229-11314713 GCF_023724105.1 Carassius gibelio
CAAAATGAGCTTTTGAAATAATAGTGGCAAAATGATATTTTTAGTCCATATACACTAATAGTCTTTTTTTTTAATGTTTTTTAAAAATTAGTCTCTAATGCTCATAAAGGCTGCATTTATTTTATCAAAAATACAGCAAAAACAGTAATAAAGTGAAATACTATGTTTTCTATTGTTATGTACAGTATTTTTAAATGGAACTCATTTCTCTCTTTTGGTGATAAAGCGGCTGATTTTTAGCAGCCAATAGTGTCAGTACGACATGATCCTTCAGAAAGCATTCTAATATGCTGATTTGATGCTTAAGTAACTTTGCTTATTATTATCAATGTTGAAAAAAGTTAATAATTCTGTGGGACCCATGATACATTTTTCAGGACTGTTTGATCAGAGGAAAGTTCAAAATAATGGCATTAATTTGAAGTAGAAATCTTTTGTGACGATATATCTTCACTGGCACTTTTGATCAAATGAATACATCCTTGCTAAATAAAAAGTATTAATATCTTTCAAAAACGTTTGAAAGATTTGAATGGTAGTGTTTGTGCAAATAAACCTTTTCGAAATGTTGTGTTTTCATTTGTGGAAATTAAACTTCTGATGGTAAATTTGTGGTAGAAGTCATTAGAAAATGTAAATGATGTGAAAGATGTTTTCTCTGGTTTGAATAGCTTGTGCCACTACATGTAGTGGCTTGTGCCACTACATAACTGATAAATTGACTTATTAAAGGTGCATTTACTGCCATTGGGTTTGAAAGTATTAATTGTGTACCCTGTGTGTATTTGAAAGAGTGATGATGCAGCCATTATAAGATCATTTCTGCTATGACTACTCTACTGTAGTTAGCAGAGATGCTGAGAGAATATTCCTGTCAGCTCAGCCGTGTGTCACTTCCTCAGAGACGGCACCCTCATCATCAGCAGGATATAGCTGGCCTATTACTGAGAAATAACTCAAACAATCATGTTATGTTCACTAGAGGGGGATTTCCCTCAGCCTGCATGTGTGGGAACAAAGCACAACACAAAAATATGAACAGTATACAAAAATAAGTCACCTGAAATATGCGTTACAGTTATGCGCCACAGTAAATCCTGTAATTGTCCTGTAAATCCTTAAGCGGAATACACTCATTTAAACAGATTAATACTTTTATTTAACAAAAATTGCATTAAATTAAATTGTGAAAGTAAATTCATTTAAAATGTTACAAAAGAATTACAAATAAATGCTGTTCTTTTGAAAATTTCTGTTAATCAAAGAATCCTGAAAAAAATGTATCACAGTTTCCTCAGAAATGATTTCTGAAGGATCATGTGACACTTAACTGGAGTAATGGCTGCTTTGCGTCATAGGAATTAATTTGATATTAAAGTTATTTTAAATTGCAATAATATTTTACAGAATATTTTTCACTGTAGAGTGAGCAAAGAGACTTGTTTCAAAAACATGACCCTGTAATTTTGAATGGTAGTGAATTCCTTTATATATTATAGAATATAAACCAATGTTAAGGATATAATTACATTTAAGCATAAGCACAGTTCTTCTATCAAACAATATTGTGCATTAAGGTTGCCAGGCAACATGATGCAATAATATATTGTTGAACAAATGTGTGAGAATGGGTGTCTGTAAATCAGCAGTTTTCTCCCTTATCTAATCAGACACAGTCACAACAACGGGATATTGTTGCCAGTTAAGATAAATTATAACAGGCTGAAGTAGCTCTATATAAAACACTTGCAGATGTTTGCTGTGCAAATGACTGTAAAGTGGTAATTAGTTTTGAATTTGTTGAATTAGTTTTTCTGTTTCGAGTGCTGTAGTATGGGTCTGAAGAGAACATCTTAAAAGAGTTCACACTTGTGTTGTTTCAAATATGTCTGGCTTTCTTTCTGCTGTGGAACCCAAAAGAAGATTTTTTTTGAGAAATGTCACAGTTTTGTCCATATGATGGAAGACAGTGGTAACCAAAACTGATTGTTTATCAACATTTGACAAATAGCTCATTTTGTGTATCGCAGAAAAAAAAAAAGCATACAGGTTTGGGATGGTGTGAACTTTCCCTTTAAATGATCTGTATTTCTGTCAAAAAATAAATAAAAATGCTCATAGATAAGTAGTGAAAACCACTTGAGCATTCTAGTACTTACGGTCTCTGTGGGCAGCTTTTTACCACCCATTTTCACCGCGTGAGGTCTGACCGTTGAGAAATGTTGATTCTCAGCAATGATGAAGTCCAGACCCTCTAGATTTCAAAGCATTATTATAAGAGCTGTAAATGTTGAGGGTAAAGTTAAAGTCAGTATATGTATTTTGTGGACCGTAATGACAGCCTTTGTAAGCTAATGATAAAGTGTGACTCCCATGACTTCAGACTTTCTGGAGCTAGCAAAATTACAGTCTGACACCCTCCATGGCTTCTTGAGTGAGAGTCGCCATTCTTTTGTGTGTGTTTTGTAACTTGCATTGTTCTTTTGTGTGTGAGAGAGACAAGATAGGTCTAGGAACATTTTTTTATTTTAGGCCACATCATTGTTAGCCGTGTGTGTGTTGTCCCTTTGAGCATTTCTGTTTCTCTTCCATCGCAATCTTAACTCCAGAAGAACTTCACACACATCCCAAAGTGTAGCTGACTCTGTTTTGGATGTTGTCTTGTTTTTGTGTTCGTGAGACCTTCATCTGGGAGGCTTTGGTCCCGGCTGTGTCTTGTCTATCATTACCGTGATAAAAGACCTGCAGTCGGGGGCCTTTTAAGAGCGTCCCTCTTTTCAGGAGTGCCGGGACCATTCCAGCTATATTGTGGGCTGCCAAAAGACATGGTGGGTATTTGTGTCTGCTCTTCAAACTATGTGTGAGAGCATTCTTTGTAAAGTTAGTGCCCAGCCCAGTGAAGAACCAGCGGTTATGTTTCAGACAACCTATGCTCCCACTCATCTTATTTTATTATTTTATACTTTTTTTATTTTTTAGCCTCTTTTATGTTATGTTATGTTGTTTTATTTTAGCCTTGTTCTGTTTATTTAATCTTTTTAGTCTTTTATTGTCCTCTTTATTTACAATATTTCTAGTTACTTATTTTCTACACCTTATTTTTAACAAACTAATAAAGCCTTGTTGATAGACAGACAGACATACAGATAGATAGATAGATAGATAGATAGATAGATAGATAGAAAGAAAATCTGTATCTCTCTCACTGATTCTGTCTCTTTCATGCTGACTTTCACACATGCTTTGTCACCCAGAAGATCCTGCATCATCACACACACGCATACACACACACACACACACATGCACGTGAAGACCTCTAGTACACATTCTCACTCGTCTTCTCTCCGTTTCAACAAAATGTCTTGCTTTTTTTTCTGTCTCTCTCTCTGTATGTGACAGGGAATGACAGGCTGTGTTTTTGACTGTTGATTCTCTGTAGCAATCGATGCTACATGGAGGTAGTGTGGAGAAAGAGAAACACAATTGCTTATCGACAGAGAAGTCAAAGTCTGAAAAAGACAAGCTGACAGCTGTCGGGGGAGAGAGCGACACAAAGGGAGGAAAGGAGAAAAGGGAAGGGGGGGGTAGAGATGCAGAGTTAGTCATTGGCACAACACACTTTCATGTTTTGAAAAGGGACAGCATTATTTGTGAAAGTGTCGAAACGACTGAATCCCTCTGTTAACAAAGTATTATTCATTTTTTGCTTTTTTTAGTGACATGAAGAGTTTAAAATGCAGTAAATTTTATTCAATTTTATTTGGGGGGGGGGGGGTGGGTGGGTGGAGGGGCACCTGTGGCCTAATGGTTAGAGATTTGGACTAATTACCAGAAGGTTGCCGGTTCGAGTCTCGGTGCTGACAGGAGTTGTAGGTGGGAGGGAGTGAATGAACAGTGTTCTCTTCCACCCTCAATACCCATGACTGAAGTGCCCTTGAGCAAGGCACTGAACCCCGGGCGCTGGATCTATATATATGTATATATATATTTTTTTTTTTTAACTGTTGCATTTAATTTTATTTGTATTTTGAACATTTTAGTATTTTAGTATTTTGTACTTAATTTATTTAGTTTTCTGTATTTTTCTTCTTTTCAGTACTGCAAGTATATGCATTGGCAATATTGATATGCGAGTGTGTCTTAACGTTTTCTGGCTGTGAGCTTGCAGAAAGGACGCAGCTGTCACAAAATGACACAAAGTTGGACTGACACTTTCAGCTAGAGGACCGTGTCGTGGCCTTGCTGCCACTGACCTATCTGATGTGTGTGGGTAAATTAGATTTTATTGTGTGTAACACACACAATAACACTACAAAGGGCTTCACCTATTGCAGCATGTTATTGTCAAGTAAAATCTCAAGACTCTGTGTCCTAATACTGAGATAGTTTCTTTTGGCTATATTAAGTGAAGCAGCATTAAAAGAGTAATGATTTGGAAATGTTTGTGGTAATGCATTAATGTATTCTGCTCTTTGATCATAGGGCAAGCCTACAGTAGTTTGTTTGCTCTTTTTCTATCCCCCCTTTCTATCTATCTCTCTTTCTTCCTCTGTTCTGCCCTCTGTGTTCCTCCTCCTTTCTTTGTGAAAACACCCTCCCAAATCCAATTTTCAGCTTGCTCTTTCCTCACCTCTTTCACCTCTGCAGTCTGCGGACAAGTTCAGACCACTGTACTTCTCACACAAGCTTGTTCCATCAAACACAGAGGAACACAAAGACGGTTGACCCGTAAGTCAGCCTTCAGAGCACTTATGATGCTTCCTCCCCACCCAGTCTCTGTGTATGTGTATATATATATATATGTATATATATATATATATATATATATATATATATATATATATATATATATATGTATATATATATATATATATATATATATATATATATATATATATATATATATATATATATATATATATATATATATATATATTTTTTTTTTTTTTTTTTTTTTTTTTTTGAATTTAGTGGTATATTTGGTTTCATTTAGCGATTTCATTGACATGGAAAATGTTCAGACAAGGGAAATTACTAAATTTTTATTTAACTGTATTAGAGCTGCAACTTACGATTATTTTTTCTGTCGACTAATGTAACGATTAATTTTTCGATTAGTCGACTACTCTAACAATTATTTTTTCGATTATTTTACTACTCTAACAATTATTTTTATTAAAATAAATTATTAATCTAATGTTCTTTTTTGATTAGGTAATGAATCATTTTGATAACTTAAAAAATATATATAAGTACAACTTCTAATATAATACTTCAACTTTTATTCATTTTTTCCCCAAAAAAATACTTCAATGTGGTTGAAGTTTTTACAGTGTACAAAAATAAAGAGGCAAAGAAAATTATTTTACTATGGTAAATATGAGTTAATATGAGCTGAACCAGGAAGTTGGTCACCAGATAACATGGTAACCAGTTAAACCTTAACAACGGAGAGCACCAGTATGTTTTCCTCGGAGGTGTTCGTACATCATTGTTGTGCTGCCATGGTACACCATGATTGTTTTTGCAAAGGGAACAAAGGACCATTTTATTTGGCATCTGTTTAAAGTATTCCCATACTTTTGATAACAGTGGTCTCAGTTTTTGTGATAGAATGCAAATGTCTCCATTTCCAGGAGCAGAAGCTGCCATTACGTGAGATGTAAACAGTGTGACACATTTCACACGTCAACGTTTTTTTGTAGTCGACGTAATCGATGACGTCGACGCGTCGTTGCAGCACTAAACTGTATGTGTACACACACTCAAATTTGCATGTAGTATATTTGTGATCAGAATGTGTTTATTTGTTCAAAATGCAGTAAAGATTGCGAAATATTACTATTTAAAATAACCATATTAATTTTTAAATCTTGACATTTTTAATTATTCCTGTGATGGCAAAGCTGCTGATTTGGAGTCCAACCTGACACTAAATTATGTTCCTGCACTGCAGCAAGATAAGCTATGCCGTCAGAAGTATTTTAGTCACATCATTACAATGCCAGTTGATGCCAGTTGTACATGTGTGATAATTAAACTCAAGCAGTGCCTTCAACCATGAGAGCCTTTGCAGTTTAATGGGTGAACTCTCCCCTGTCACGGCCGAAAGGAGGTGTCATCTCCATCAGAGTCTTGTTTTTGTTTGTAATTGCCTTTGTTGTCATTTGGGATTATGCCTATCAGTGAGAGAATTTTTAGACATGACATTGACTATTATTTCGATATTGCAGGCTAGGGAGGAATAGAAATTGAAAACAAATGTAGTGCATCAACCTTGCATTGAATTGAGGGAGTGGGGGACATTTGCTTATCTGAACACATGCCTTCAAGTTTTAGCACATCATCATCCTAGTAAAATTAAGGTTAGTCAAAAAAAATAAGTTGCGTTTCACAGTTGACATCCCTAAAACATTTCCAGCTCTGAGAAGTGTGTGCTACAAATCACAGAAAGTGCAGACCAACAACTTTCCCGTTTTGTCCCGCGGCGCCGGTGTCTACAGACCTCATTTTCACTCTGTAGTCAATTGCCTATGTAGCTTTTAATGCTTGAAAGGTTAACAGCATTGTCGTGTTGGAGGTGACAGGGTCTGGGTGCGGAGCCGTGAAACACGCAGGCCCCTGGATGAGCTCTGTGCTGGGAGGGATCTGTCACTGGGAAAATGTCAGGGGATAATGTGTGATCACTGGGCGTTTCGATGGAAGGTCAAGCTCCCCCAGCTTCATCTTGGCTCTGTGTGGACTCCCCAGGGATGCTATACTGAGCCAGAGACTAGCAAAAGCTGTATTACTAGACTACACTTGAAATGTCATGGAACGAGTCTTTCTCAACATACACCGACTGTCTCACCATTAGCCCTGAGGCCAAACTCATTTGCTGTGACAGATACATGCTTTTGAATACACACTTGCCTAAACTGTACACATGTTCTGACCTCTCTCCCTCTCTCTGTTTTTTATAGATGGCAACGATTACAGCGAAGTTCTCCCGGACTCATTTCCATCTGCCCCGGCCGAACCATTGCCGGAGTTCCAGAGTGAGCCAGAGGATGCCTTCATAGTAAAAAACAGGCCTGTCAAACTTTCCTGCAAGGCTGCCCCAGCCACACAGATATACTTCAAATGCAACGGAGAATGGGTGAACCAGAATGACCATGTGACCAAGGAGAGTCTGGACCCTATCACAGGTAAAGTGTGTCAGATGTGCTTGGACATTAATAGGCATTAGACGTTATAATTCATCTCAAACGTGTCTAGTGGGGAACAGGTCTTGGCTTGGAAAAGTTTCTGTGTACTGTAGGATAGGCCACTTCAGAGATTAATTCCTGATAGCTGACAGTTGAGTCAAACAGTTGAGTTCCAGAGGTAAAAAAAATCCCATTCGTTTTCTCCACTGGAGAATTGATTTTGAATGAACATATACACCTTTAAAGACAGACCTACTGTGTGCTACGTAATCAGTGGTATATGCTTTTGTTGAAACCATCAGCCCACATTATTTCAACTCATTTTTAAAATGGTGTTAAACTGAATCCTAAAACATGAAAGCACAAAGGAATGGCAAATTCTCAAAAAGAAATCAAACCAATCAAGCTAAGAGAACACTTTAGCACCCACCCACGCTCACTGAGTGCGAATGACTGAAATAGTCAAAGACATTTATTTTGTGTAGCAGTGAACACAGCTAACCGAATCATAAAATTAGCAAAACTGTCTGCTCAGATGAATGCAAATGTAAATATGATGACTGATAATTGCACAATTGGTTTAATCAGAAAGATCAAGCTTATTATTATTAAGAACTTTTATTCTTCCCTAAGACTACATTTACATTAGCTCTAGATTATTATTTTTAGTTTGTTTTATTTGTATTGTATTATTATTTTTGTATTGTTTTATTTGTATTTGTATTGTATTATTATTATTTTATATTTTTTTACTAAATAATACAACTATATTTTTGTTCTAAAATGTTTATTCATTTATTATGATTTGATTTCATATTATTTATTATGTTGTTTATTCACATATATTTATATTATCTTGTATATTCATTATATTTGTTCATTTTTATTAAATATTTTTTTTAATATATTTGCTAAATACATCATATAAATGTATTATTTTAAATAAAGCACTGTCTGGGGCTTGCAATTTTACTACTACTGTCAGAATGTGTAAGGGATGCATACATTTCAAACTTGATTGATATATTCGTGTTTTCCTCCCTGTCGTAGGTCTAGTAGTGAGAGAAGTAGATATCTCTGTCTCCCGGACGCAGGTCGAGGAGTTGTTTGGACTGGAGGACTATTGGTGTCAGTGTGTTGCCTGGAGCTCGGCAGGCACCACAAAGAGCCGACGGGCTTATGTCCGCATCGCCTGTGAGTTTGTGTCCAGCAGCTTATGTGATCTGATCTGATCTTAGACTGCATTTAAAAGACAGAACCTGAAGAGAAACCTAGTATTCTGGCTATAGAACATTCAACTATTATTGCTTGTGCTATTTTCTTGCTTTATAATGAAAGAATTGAAACACTTAGATTTTGTTTTGTTTTGTTATTATTATTATTGTTTGTTGTGGTTTAAAAATATTTCTGTGTTTTTCAGACTTAAGGAAGAACTTTGAACAGGAGCCACTTGGCAGGGAAGTGAGTCTGGAGCAGGAAGTCTTGTTGCAGTGTCGTCCACCAGAGGGCATGCCGCCTGCTGAGGTGCCATATCACAGCCTTTTTCTTTCTGTTATTGTTTCAATCTCCAGCTGGGTTTTCCCTTTGTTTATTTCATGCATAATAACAAACAAACAATGTTTGATTCCTTGAGGTTTCAGTAAAACCCGTGAGCAGTGATACTTTAATATTGAAGGCTTTGATCAAACTTTCAACCACACAGGATATACTTTTTTTGTATTCAGAACATGCCTGGTGCTTTTTAAATGTTCTGTTCAAAGGATTGTAAGTGCAATTTTGTTCCAGATACACATCATTCTTCTTCAAACTGAATGGATTGATTTCTTGTAATGCCACAGGTGGACTGGCTGAAGAACGAAGAGCTCATTGACCCAGCGCTGGATTCTAACTTTCTAATTACCATCGATCATGACCTAATCATCAAGCAGGCTCGGCTCTCTGACACGGCTAACTACACCTGTGTGGCTCGCAATGTGGTCGCTAGGCGACGCAGCAGCACTGCCACACTCATCGTCTACGGTAACCACTTGACCAATCAGAATCCCTGCAGTGATCCCAATCATTGAATGAATCTGGCAAGGCAAAGTTCTCTAGACAAAAGAAAACTAGAATCTCCCGTGGTGTTTATGAATATTTATTACACTGCTCTGTGAAATACTCAATCCTTATTGGTCAGTTTCGGCATTCTGCAGTCTATAATGATAATTAAAAATTTGACCAACTGTTAAAGTTTCTTTTTTCATTATTCTTCCATAATTAAGCCATTCAAATATATTCACTACTATTCAAAAGTTTGGGGTGAGATACATTTTTTATTGCAAGAACTTGCTTATTTAGCATGGATGCATTAAACATATCAAAAGTGACAGTGAAGACATTTATAATGTTTCTTTATAAAAAAAAAAATGTGAATTTCAAATAAATACTGTTGTACTATTCATTAAAGAATCCTGAATAAAATATTTCACAGTTTACACAAAAATATTAAGCACCTACACTGTGGGGATCAAATGATAATAAGAAAAATGTATAAATCATATCTGAAGAATCATGTGACACTGAAGATTTGATTAATAGCTTCTGAAAATTCAGCTTTGCCATCACAGGAATAAATTAAATCATTTTTAAATAAATATAAATTGTAATAATGATATACAATATTACAGTTTTTACCGTATTTTCTGATCAAATAAATACATCCTTAGTGAGCATAAAACATTAAAATCAATAACATTAAAAAATCTTACCAACCCCAAACTTTCGAATTGTAGGGTACATAATATCTCAGCACAAAATCTATATTTCATGTTTATTTATTCATTTATTTGGTAAGCAGTCGTGTAATAAGTGGGACAAAATACATTAATTTGGTCATTCTTGCAAAAAAAAATTAATTAAATTAATTACATAAAAACACTTAAGGATATTTCAAGGCCCTCTCTGCTTTAAATCTTGGCTGTCCTGTCATGATTATGTCATGCTGACTGTACTTTCTCTCTTACGAATGATATAATATGCAGCTCTTTTGTACATTGTATCCTGTTGTACAGTTCAAAGTAGTTCGTTTTGCATTGCTACTTGTTTTTCCTTTAATAGTCAATTGAGTGTATTTAACAGGCTCAATTCTCTTCAGAGCAAACTGCATGCCAGTGTATATGTGTCTCTTGTGTGTGTATATTTATATCTGGCTCTCCTACCTTAGTGAGTGGGGGCTGGTCATCCTGGACAGAGTGGTCAGAGTGCAATGCTCAATGTGGGCGGGGTTGGCAGCGGAGGACACGCAGTTGCACTAATCCAGCACCGCTCAATGGAGGAGCCTTCTGTGATGGCCCACCATTCCAGAGAGTCAGCTGCACCACCCTCTGTCCAGGTGAAGACTGACACCTGTCACAACCATTCGTGACACACTATATAACCACCAACAAATTCACATGATCCACTGACAGAGTTATGATCCACTATGTAATTGCTTATTATGTATTGTTCTAGTGGACGGTGGCTGGACGGAATGGGCCAAGTGGTCAGCGTGTGGGACAGAGTGCACACACTGGCGAAGCCGTGAATGTCAGGCGCCCCCACCACGTAACGGAGGACGCCACTGCAGCGGCAGCATGATGGAGAGCAAGAACTGCACGGAGGGACTGTGTGCCCGCAGTAAGTCACATGACCCAGCATCATCAGTGACAAAGTGTCCGCATTAATGAAACATGACTGATGTGAACGTGGTCCTGGTTTGATTGTTCATTCAAGGTTTGATTTCTGAAGGATCATGTGACACTGAACACTAAAGTAATGGGTGCTTAAAATTCAGCTTTCCCATCACAAAAATAATTAACCATTAAAATGGAGAACAGATATAAAAACCTTCCCCTCACTAATTTTTTTATAGTTAGCCAAATCTTTTTCAGCTAGTTGCCAAGCCAGTGTTTATAATTTACATATAGTATGAAAATAAAAAATACAATAAAAAAAAAAACTAACACTGGTCCTCACTCCTTCAGAAAATGAGTTGGCACATGGCTATTAGCACTAATGGACAAGAAGGTAAATGGTGAGGTTTGGGGAGTCGGACTAAATGAACTTAAATACTAGCAAGTGGAGAAACACATCAGCCATGTGATGGTGAGCCAGATTCATCTTGACACTGGGTTCTTATGCCAGGGCTGGTATTGGATGAGCACAGCTGAAAGCATTAAATTATCTCAGGAGAACATCAATAGCATGCTTACACACACTCACACTCACATATGCACACACTATTCAGCCAGAACATAGTGCAGACTGGAGGTTTTAATGCAAAAAACTTGGAGCACAACCCAGATTCAAGCATTAGTAACGCAGCATTAACACACGTGTGTGTGTGTGTGTGTGTGTGTCTATATATCTCCTCATAAATGATTCCTCTAGTTCCTATGTCCCTTACTGTAAGAGCAGTAAGATATTTACTTTTTACTCTGCATAAACCTATGGTTTCTGAGTTTATGTTTTGATGGTTCATTTGCTGAGTCTTGAATTTGCATTTATTGATTATTTGTTCCACTTTCATTTGCAGTCATCTCTGAGCTATGCTCATAACTTTGCTCATCCATTCTCATGTTCACTCTTTCTTGTTTTTTTTCTTTGTTTTTGCCTTTTTTCTAACAGATAAAAAGGTTTCTATTGAACAGGCAAACCATCGTAAGTTTTCCTTTTAATAACAGTGTTTTTTTTTATTTGATACTGTTACATCCTCTTTTCGCCTCTTTTTCCCAGATTGTGTCTGGGAAACCCAAGGAAAAGTGATTGGAAATATGAATCTATATAGATGCGATACAAGTACAGTATGATCAGTGTGTGGTTGTGTGTGTGTACTGTTTCACTCTGTCACTTCTGTCCTGTTCATCTCTGGATATGCTGCACATTGTCCTGTGATAAAGCAGAACCTCATGAAGTGAAAACATATGAACTGAGAATATAAAATAGAAGACAGCACCTTACAGTCCATTTTTAAATTATATACAGTAAAAAGACACTTTAAAAGCTTTTTTTTCCCTTTTTTAATGAATCACTTAATTTAATTAAACACTATTTTAATTAATCACTTAAAGCAGTAATATCATATTTTGGACTGGTTCTGTTATTGACTGAGAATCTCAAAATAATCAAATATTGGTTGATTTAATTGGCTTGGCTTCTATATGGGTTTACTTTTTTTATAGATTACTTTTATATATTACTTTAGTTCTTAAATACTACTTTGAGGCATAAGACGTTGTTGGCTAATATATTTAATGTTGGCTATTTTTAGAATTTCCAGACTTATCTTAGACGTAGACTGTAATTGCTAAAAATGCACATATTTGTGTTTTTACACTTGATTCATTCTGAATAGCTTATGTAATATATAAACAAACACGCACACACACACACACACACACACACACACACACACACACACAGGAATGTGAATATGCATTCCTGGAAGATGATGTATAATATATGTGCAATCTTGGTTCAGAAATAGAGTGCTTTTTGTAGACATTGAAGTTAATGACTGTGTATCTTACAGGCCCAGAGCAATCAATAGCGTAGCTTACAGTTCAAGTGATGCTATAATATTCTGAGATCAATGTGACATTCAGCACTTGAGAGACCAAAAAGTAACGCACCTAATTCGGCTTTGTTCCTTTTGCTATAATAAGTTAAGACAGCTGTCGGATTCACTTTTGTCCTGCCACATGAGCCTTTACCCACTCTCACTCTTTACAGGCATCTGCTCTCTTCCTCATTTTTTTCTCCACTATGTGTTTTGGGTGCAGTACCTATGTGATCACCCCTGTCTCTCCTTTTCTTCTAATGCCATTTTATAGCATACTATGGTATGTAAATATATCACTTAAAGCTGCAGTCGGTAACTTTTGACGCTCTAGCGGTTAATAAACAGAACTGCTTGCATCTTGTGGAAGAACATCGTAGCCGGAGCTACTTCTCTGTTTATGTCTATGAAGAATCACAAAGGTACTTGGTTACTCCGCCGCGGTACCCCCGAAGCAATCTAAAATAGTCCGAATATAAACCCTTATTATAGGTGCACCCTAGTGATTCATGACAGGCTAAAAACACAGTTTGGAAAATGGATTCATGGTGTACTCGCTTATTATATACATTTTGTCAATTTTGAACACAAAAAAAGTTATGAACCGCAGCTCTGATTGGTTGTTTCTTTCCCGGAGTGGCAAATTTCTGCAAATGGCAATAGGACCACTGGGAGGAGCCAGAGAAGCTTGATTTTTTCACAGATTTTCTCATATTCTACTGTCAGGACATAATGACAGGTTTAACAAATATGTAAAAAAAATACATTTTTACAAAAGTTACCTACTGCAGCTTTAATTCAGCGATGGCAGACAGGGATCAAGAGTCACAAAGAGAGTCCCACAATGCACTGTTAGATCCACAGTACCCCCAACTGTTCATACATGTTGGACATTTAGACCCTTATTATTATCCTCAGACCACCCACAATCTGTTTACTGTCCACACAAATAGCAACCACTGTTTGCGATCACTAGTTACAATCTCACTGGCCCATGCTACCAAACTCCATAAAAAAAAGATGAAAAAAAAATTATCATACAAAGCATGAGATACTCTGAATTGCCATTTTGCTGTTTTAGTGGGGGATTCTTGGCTAAAACAAGCTGCAATCCTGACTTGGCTTTATACTGATTGTTAAAAGTCTGGTTACTAATTTTTCTTCTCCTTCTGACCTACTGTATATCCTGTATTTTCCACACTTTTGTATTGCATAATGTATTAATTTACATCTGTGATAGGTTTGCATACAGTATATGAATAGATGTGTACCTATATGTGTGTCAGCTCTGGGCTCCGGCGCTGGTGTAGCGGTGTATGCGGGTCTGGTGGGAGCATTACTGCTGTGTGTGATCCTCGTGCTGTGTGTGGGCATCCTGGTGTATCGCTGGAGCTGCCGCCATCTTCACGGTGAAATCACAGATTCATCCTCAGCCCTTACTGCTGCCTTCCACCCACGCAACTACAAACCGCCACGACAGGGTGAGACATCCGTGTTTCCTCACCTTTGTTTTTCAGTTTCAGTTTTCATTCTCACTCCTTTCTCACACCTTCAAACCTAATATAAACTCTGTCTTTCAAAGTATGTGTTAAGTTTTAATCCTTTCTCCTGCTGTCACCTGCTCTCTCAAAACTATTTAATCTTCTATTACTTGTTTATATGGCTCCTCTTTTAAATCCTCTCCCCTTTAATACTCTAATCTCTTAGGGAAATCCGCTCCGTAACTTTACAGCGAGCCGGAAACATTTCTTTCTCTCTGTTTGCTTCTCTACTTTGCTAGATAATCCACACCTACTGCATCCGACAGCCCCTCCTGACCTCACAGCCAGTGCCGGAACCTTACGTGGACCGATTTTCTCACTGAAGCAGGCCACCCTAGACTCTCAGCACAAGATCCCCATGACCACATCTCCCCTGTTGGACCCACTTCCTAGCCTGAAGATAAAGGTGTACAACTCCTCTACCATGTCCTCTTTAGAGCTGCCGACAGGCCTGGGCTCTACTGACGGGGAGATCATGAGCCTGAAGACCGTGGGCTCTGGACCTAAAGACCACCACGGGCATACCCTACCCAGGGAGCCGAGTCACAGTGCCAGCGCCACACTAGGCTACCTTGGTGGCCGTCTCACCATCCCTAATACAGGTAATAGGTTTTAAATGAGCCGGAAATGATGATTTCCTAGTGTTATTTTGATGATGTGTTAGTCAGGTCTGCTTATGCTGGATACATTTGTTTTTTAAGTTTGTATATATTGTATATGTGAGTGTGTGTGTGTGTGTGTGTGTATACTGTGCACACACAAAGGTTTGTTTCTGTGAAAAGTGGGGACATCCCATAGGCGTAATGGTTTTTATACTGTACAAACGCACTACACCGACCCTACACATAACCCTAACCCTCACAGGAAACTTTCTGCTATTTAAGATTTTCAATACACTCAATTATGTGTGATTTATATGCGTTTTGAAAAGGGGGGACATGGGATAATATCCTGAAAAGTCACCTTCTCCTTCTAATACATGTTATACCCATGTCATTATACAAATCTTTGTCCTGATATGTGTATATATATATATATATATATATATATATATATATATATATATATATATATATATATATATATATATATAATAGAATTTTTCATTATTAAATATTTTATCTAGTTATATTAAATATTTATATGTGTTTCACATTTAAATGTTTTATTTAGTTCCTGCCATTTTGATTTGCTAAATATGTTTTACGTTTCTAAAAATGTCTGCAAACATTCTTTTAGCTCATTTTTCAGTGTAAAAATATGTAATAATATTTGTATCGTTTTATTTTAATCCTCCCTCGGTTCTCTTTTCCCCCTGCCAGGGGTGAGCCTTTTGGTTCCACCAGGGACAATTCCTCAGGGCAAGTTCTACGAGATGTATCTCATTATCAACAAATGGGAGAAAACGACGTAAGTCAGCTGCTTGAAACTGTTTCTCAGTGCCCTGTCCCCATCACACTTTCATTTCCCGACATAAAACGTTACATTTATCTTTTACTTTGTGCACTTGCAAACAGTCCAGTTCAAGACATCTCAACAGGCCTTGAAGAGCAGTATTGACTGCACGAAAGTGTGACCCCGATTGAAGAACTCGGGAGAAAATAACATTTCAAAATAATGACAGTGGAAAAACACAAACAAACAAATATGTCTTGAAAACACTGAATGCTTGTCTGAGCTGAGACTTTTTTTGCTGAGGCAAAAGTGTTTTTATTGTCAAATATGATATATATAAATATCAGAGCTTGCAGACTTGCAGAAGCTTTGTGTTTCTCACTAATTGTAGGTGCCATAAATCTTCTCAAAATACTATTAATTACTGTCAGAGCCATAGCTCTGGGTTAACACATCTTAGACCTTTTACACACTGAGTTCTGGTGCGTATGTGGTTGACACAAGTTTGAATTTTGTTTGCAACATTTCTGTATCCCACTCCCCAAACTTTCTTTTCTACTATCTTTACAAGTTGCAAAACCACAAAAAATACATTAAGTAAAAAAACAAATGATTTCCTGTCTCAAAAATGTCAATCTCGGATTACTCTAAATGAGAGAGTGCAAACTTTGGGATGTTGTGCTCTTTACTTTGTATTGAATTTGGCAAGCAGAATGAATATCATTCTGAATTAGGGCTGCTAACCTCTCTTGCTCTGTGTTTTGTATCAGGTTGCCATCAGATGGAAGTCAGACTGTATTAAGTCCGGTGGTGAGCTGCGGACCCTCTGGCATGCTGCTGAGCAGACCTGTGGTCCTAACTCTGCCTCACTGCGCCCAGCTAGAACCCCCAGACTGGACCCTCACCCTCAAAATGCAGAACCATCAAGGTGCCTGGGAGGTGAGACTGACATCTCAAAAATGATATAAGCTAAATCATTAGATAATGACACAGAGTCAGTGAAGATGGAGGGTGGGAAACAGGAAGAGAACAAGATGGAGAGCATTTTATAAATAATGATGTGGATAAATGAGACCTATAATGAGGCATATTCTGACACACTCATTTCCTCCCGTCCACTAGGAGGTGCTAACTGTAGGAGAGGAGAGTTTGTCAACACCATGCTATCTACAGGTGGAGGAGCAAAGCTGTCATATTCTGACGGAGCAGCTGGGGACATATGGTCTGGTGGGACAGTCGGCTCCCCCTCGGCCAGCCTGTAAGAGGCTGCAGTTGGCTCTTTTTGCTCCCCGGGCCCCGTGCCTCTCCTTAGACTACAGCCTGAGGGTCTATTGCATACAGGACACCCCACATGCCCTTAAGGTCAGTCTGTCTGCTCCTCTTATTGAATTTACTTTCCCAATAAATTGTTTAGTTTGGAAAGAAGCTAAATGTTTGTCCTCTTTTTGCAGGAGGTATCAGAGGTTGAGCGAAGTCTGGGTGGGGTTTTACTAGAGGATCCCAAACCCCTGCTCTTTAAGGACAGTTACCACAACCTGCGGCTATCAATCCATGACATTCCTCATTCTCACTGGAGGAGTAAACTCCTGGCTAAGTATCAGGTGAGAGATTTTCTGTTGTTATTGGTTATATGGATGCAATTTAGAATTTATTTTTTATGGTTAAACATTTTGGAATAAATACAAAGGGAATAATTTGCTCTGTCTGTGAAACCAATTTTTCCTTCCTCTTTTCATGTTACTATGCTATTTTAAATGAAGTCGAAGTGAAACAAAGAAGCTTATTATTAACTGTATAACTGCAGTTCAAAAGTGTGGGGTGGGTAAGAGTTAAAAAAAATATTTTGAATGTGTCTTATGCTCACCAAGGCTGCATTTGTGTTATTTCAATTTAAAACTACTTTTTTTCTAATTTTTTAAATTTTAAAATTTTATTTATAATGGCGAAGCTGAATTTTCAGCAGTTGTTACTCCGGTCTTAAGTGTCACATGATCCTTCAGAGATCATTCTAATATGCTGATTTGATGCTTAAGGTAACAGTTCTTATTGCGGACAATTTTGAAAATAGTTGCGGAATTACTTGTTTTTTTATCTTGTTTTTTTTTATTTACTGACCTCAAACTATTGAATGTTTTAGAAATGTTTCATTATTAATGTTTTTTCAAATATAAATGTATTTAAAATATAAATGTATAAAATGTTGTACATCGATTATATATTTGTATCATTAAAATATGTACATCCTCATTTGAGCATGTGCAGATATAATTATTTCTTTTTTTCTTCTTCAAAAAACAAAACAAAATTGCCTTTCAATTTTGCATGTTTTGTTTCCCAGGAAATCCCGTTCTACCACCTTTGGAGTGGGAGTCAGCGGCCGTTGCATTGCACTTTCAGTCTGGAGAGAGGAAGTCTGCTGGTTTCCCAGCTCACCTGCAAGATTTGTGTCAGACAGGTGGAGGGGGAGGGACAGATATTCCAGCTTAATACTGACATCCAAGAGGTACAGAAAACAGCAGGACATCCATATGTTATTTATTCTGTCGAATCACTAATGAATTATTTTATAACTTAAAAAAACACATAATAATGGGCACTGACTTGTTTTCTATGTTTGTACGTATGCTTTTCAGACCTTGCCCCCTCACTCACCTCTGCCGGCAGGCGGTTCATGTCCACCTTCGTCTCAAGTGGGCCCGTATGCTTTCCGACTTCCCGTCTCCATACGGCATAAAATCTGTGCCAGTCTGGATGCCCCCAGCGCAAGAGGCTGTGACTGGAGAATGCTGGCTTGCAAGCTGGACTTTGACAGGTATTTTTTCCTGCATCTTTCACGGTGGCAAAATAATCTGCGCATTTATTAATACATGATTTCATCTCTTTCCACATCTCTCCCTCAGGTATCTGAACTATTTTGCAACCAAACCCAGCCCCACAGGTGTGCTGCTAGACCTGTGGGAAGCTTGTCACCAGGGCGACGCAGACCTGGTCTCCCTGGCGACAGCTCTTGAAGACATGGGCAAGAGTGAGGTCCTGGTTGTCATGACGACGGATGGAGATTGCTGATCAGCAAATCAAAAAAGTGTGAAAGGGGGATTTACTTGCCACTAAATACCTAGCATTAATGCAAGCGGATGGAAACTGTACTCTAGTACATTGTTACAACTTGCCTTTTACCTCAGTTCCTTTGTGCTCATGCAGAATATTCCAAGGATCGCGACGCCTGTGAGCTGGGGTCAGGCGCTCTGGATGAACTCTGAATAATACATATCAAAAGGTAGCAAATGTGACGATGCTGCAATCAAGGAAGTCAGTGAATTTGCTGGGACGGTTCCGTCAGCTCATGATTAAATGAGAGTTGCATCATACTGATACACACTGATTCCCTGCAACACATACAAAGTGTGAAAATACATGATCAAACGCCATTGAACATCAAGCGCTGGCTTTGTTTCCTAGCGACTGCTAGATGCTTAAAGACACTGAGATTCTGTGTCTGGTTAAACAGCAGTGTGCCAAGCTCCTCAGGAAACATGCTCACACACAAATAAACAAGAGTATAGATGGAAACCTGGATTAAAAGGCCAACCAGCAAGGAGCTAAGATCATCTGCACTAATATTAGCTTTCATAATGTTTTCACTTTGACTTTAGCTTGAAGCGTTATTTTCTGTGTGTCTTTTGAAATAGCATACAGGAATGAATTTGTGTGTTCTCGTTAACAGAGGACCAAACTTTTTGCTGGAATTGAAACTTTTTTTTTTCTCTTTCTCTGATCATACCTTCATTAGCTTTCTTTATCTGTCTTTTTTATATTCAATCAATCATTTGTAACGCAGGAAAGCTTTCTGGTAAACTCGTATTAGTTTCCTATAGGGAACTGACTTTTTTAAGTTATTATCCCTATTTGTGGATCATTGTTTTTCACTTTTCTGTTGGAAAATGCCGTCATGCATTGTTTTTAAACTGCTGCATCGTTGCATTCACCTCTGAGTGGACTTAGGCAGGATTGCAGTATAAATGTGCATTTAAAGGTTTTGTGATGAACTTCACAATTAGAAGCTGATTTTTTTTTTTTTTTGGTCATTGAAATGTATGAAATTGAAATGTTACGCTGAGGTTAAATGTGCTTTGATCCTTCTCGGGAAAGCATGCTGCAAATATGCTGCTCTTGTTAAATTGGATGAGAATTGCGTGGATGGCACAAAGCTCTTTTTGGGGGTTTGATGCCAGTCGAGTCGGTCGTGCTGTTATATTATAAAATTATAAATAGTAGCCTTGAGAGGTGGCCTAAGTGCTCTGTTGATTGCAGTATGACCCACTTGCTCTTTATTGTCTGTTTTGACTTTTAGGTTTTAATGGGTTTCCCTCTACTAAGCCTGAATGCCATGTACCGCTTATTATCAGAAGTCATATAATCAGTTGAAGTGGATGTTGGTCCTTTTTCTTTTCTTGACTTTTTCTTCACAAGTGTTCAAATGTATGGCAACAAACAAAACAAAAAGAAAGTGCAGTATCTGTCCATGCCTGTAAAGGTGTGAATTAAATAACAGAGGTGTGTATGTGTCTCTGTGTGTGTGTGTGTGTGTGTGTGTGTGTGTGTGTGTGTGTGTGAGAGAGAGAGAGAGAGAGAGAGAGAGAGAGATGGCATCAGAGAGCTTGTTTACTCCAACCTGTGAGTCAGTGTACAGGATATGAATGAACAGGCTTCATTACGTTTTATTCCTCCTTTCCATTATAAGTACTATGCAAGTGCACAACAAAAAGTGAATCTGTGTCTATGTCTTCTATATGAAATATGTGGAATAGGAATCTTGTTACTTTCCCTCTTCTGATCACTGCTGTAACTTAAAACTGGACCTCTTCGGCCTCTCAGCTGTAATTAATGCAAACAAAACATCTGTAATTGTGGGTAATGGTTCCATGACCTCTGTGTCATTCCACCTCATTTGTTTAGGAAGCTTTTGGGCAGTCACTTGCACCCTCAAAATGGACAACAACAAGAAGTTAGTTTGGAGGATTATTTTTAACTCTCTATATGATGAAGACTGCAAGAAGATTTAAAATCACTGATTTATTCTGAGCTCTGAACCTTTTAAATGGCTCTGAAATGTCTCCAGTCATCTTTTGGTCAATGTTACATGAAAATGCCTTTGTGAACATGTCACATGTAAAGCTGAATGGGCTTGGCTTCTCTCTGGATGGTAGTTGCTATTTATGGACACTCAAGTGTGGCCGAAAAAATTTTTTTTTTTCTTTTTTTACTCTTTTTTTCAGATGTTATTTTATATCAAAGAGGGTACATACGAAGTCTTGAGTTTTGTTTTTATGTAATGCTGTAAAGTAATACTGTACATAAATGTTTAGACTTCTTACTGTAACTAAATATAATTTTTATGCAATAAATTATATTTCATAGTTTAACAAGAGAAGTGTGTTTTTGTGTTTGTGTGTGTGTGTGTCAATTAAAAATGGTTATAAAGCTCACATTTTGTGTGTGCGTGTGCTCTTGTTTTTGTGACATAGCTTATAAACCATACAGAATGAGAATTTTTTTTTTTTTTTTTTTTTTTTGAGAAAGTAAAAATGCACAGTTTCCTGTGAGGGTAAGGGTAAGGTGTTGGGTTGGTATAGGAACATAGAATATACAGTTTGTACAGTATTATTATTTTTATTTATTTTTTTTGTCAATATTTTTCTTGCATTACATCATAAAATCACAAAGTTGAAGCCAAGAGTTAACTATTTTTATTCTCATAGTAATCAGATTGTAGTTTTGCCAGCTTTTGCTTTTTAAGGACATTAAATGCATGACTGGGTGAAGAACCTTTCCCCCTTAGTCTTTGTAGACTTGTTACAGAGATGTGGAGAGGATGCTCTCTTCCGTTTATCTCTGAGATAAAAGTGTTCATAATGCCCTGGAGAGGAAGCAAGAGCGATTGAGAGAGAGTGAAAAGGTTTTTAGTGTCTGGATATTGCCCTCGGCAGCTGCAGTGGGCTTTTTGGTTTAAGCAAGAGACCGTTTCATAATTTGGTTAAGATGGTTGAATAGACATGTAATCATATATTGCCTTCTGCTCTGAGTATCTATTCCAGCTTTCTCAAGAGCAATTCACAGGCTTTTCCAGCACTTAACAATACACCAAATAAACTAACAAAAATTCAATCCGTCCAGCTTATAAATATGTTCCGCACAGTAAGTTCTAAAGAATTACGTCTTTCATTGATTTGGGAAACTGTATTTCCCACGTGAAGTTTTATACGGATTAGCTGATCATTATGTCATGTAAATTTAGAATAAAAACAAATGCTTTAAAATATAGAATAATTCACTTGAGACAAAAATGCATTTAATTCATAAAGTAGTCATTTACCGCCATCGTTTGGTAGATAAATGAACTACACAAGTTTTAAATCTTCTGCGATGACGGTCATAGCATAAAACAGTATCAAATAATATTTATGTTTTCAATGTATTTCCCCCTCTATGAAATGTCTGAAACTTTGTATCTCGGGCACTTCCCGTGTTTATTTGCCTTTTTATGATGAATCACTTCTATGAAGGTTTTGAACGATAAGGTGATTTTTAATATTTTGAGTGAAGTTTGCTTTTAACGAAAACTTTGCCCTGACAAACTTGTATTGTTAATGAAACGTTTGAAAACACAAATGAAACATACAGGTTTCCCTACCTATAGTAAACTAATAGGTACATAGTAAACTTTTGTTGCTGTTGCGTCGCTAGCAGGGCATGATGGAGCGTGTTTGTTTTTCTCCACATTTAAATAGCTTTTGATAAATTTCAGTCTCATAAATGTTAATTAATTGTAATTAATCTCCCGCCACACGGTGGAGCCTTAGTACAGGTAAATTATTATAAAAATAATCGCATGTGTTTTTCGCGTGTTAATATGTAGACCCAGAACAGTGTATAAGTAAGGATTCACTTCAGTTTATGAACTGTTGATTACTCCTCGCTCTTATGGATTGTTTTTCCTCGGATCTGCTAAATAAGGTGTTTCTCATCCAGATCCACCAGATCTTTTGCCTAACCAAAAAAGACTCTAGCTTCTCAAAGCAAACAGGCTATATGTGTATTGTAAGCATCCAAATCAAATAATAGTGAATGATCTGTTGAACGTTTAATATAAAAGGTAAAGAGTTGTCGTTGGTTCGTGTGGCTGCCTGCACAGACTCGGTCCCTCCTCTCATTCAGCGCTTCTCAGCTCTCGGACTGGCACTTCTCGGACACGCTCTTGACGATGAACTTTTTCTATTAGATCGACGTCTTCTGTGCAAAAGTAATTCACAACATTTGGCAACATGTTGAAGGTGGTTGTTGAATCCGCCAAAGGAATTCCTAAAAAGACACTTGGAATTCCAGATCCTATTGCAGCAATCACCTTTAAGGGTAAGTCTTCACATTTTCCCCTGAATAGGTTTATTTTTTATTTATTGATTTTTAAAAAAATAAAATTAAAAATTTATTTATTTTTTAAATTTGCATTTGCTGAGTTAAATTATGTGTTTGAAAACCTAATTAAACTTAATGAAAATAGTTAACGAAATGTAACAAAAAAGTTGAATTGTCGATGCCTTTTTACAAATATGTATAAATTAGTTTTCTATAGCAACATAACATGTTATCGTAAGTTTTTGTCTCATAAATGTGAGATATGCTTGCTCACATGTAAAAGAACATTACATTTCCTTATAAGGGATTGGTATGGCCCATCGTTAGGGAAATACGTCCCTTCCCTTAAACTGTAATGACTGAAAATGTGCAGTTATTTCAGCCTTTATATATGTATACTGCACATATGTATGTATGTATGTGTGTGTGTGTGTGTGTGTGTGTGTGTGTGTGTGTGTGTATATATATATATATATATATATATATATATATATATATATATATATATATATATATATATATAAAGCACATTTTGTTTTACATCGGAGTCCTAAAAACTAAGTTTTTCTAAAAATATCATATTTATAGTGAATGCCAGCTGTTATGTCGATATCATGAATGTTTGATAAGTCATAATATCTTTAAGAGACTTAATAGTTTACTCATTTCAACTTTCAGGTGAAAAAAAGAAAACAAAAGCCATTGACAAAGAATTAAATCCTGTATGGAATGAGGTCAGTACAAGTCATAGTGCTTTCTTTTTTTGTTAGACACTAAAATTATGTAATTTATCAAAGCATCTTAAATGTGAATAACCAATACCTGATTTTGCCATTTCAGATCATAGAGTTTGATTTGAAAGGCACCCCGTTGGATTCCTCGTCATTCATTGATGTAGTTGTGAAAGACTATGAAACCATTGGAAAAGACAAGTATGTGTGCATCCACCTCTTTTTTACTCTATGGGCCTTTGTGGATTCTAACAAGTCATTATTTTGCAAGCATGGTCAAAGAAAAGACGTTTCTTTACATTCCTAATGGTAAGGGTATGCAGGTAGTATTTTATGTTTGCTGAGTGGGTGGGGTTTCCCAGAAATAATTTCAGACATGCTCATTTCTGTATGTAAAATGCCTGAAGGTGAAATCACTGCAGTGTAAATGATAAACCTAAGGAGGTCTTGTACTTCTGTGAAAGCTCTGTGAACTTTTAAGGAGCAGCATTGGGTTAGTGAGATTAGTTTGTGTAGTGCAGCTTTAGACATGAAGAAGCCCTTAAAATCTCACTGCCACACCCAACCACCTTGTCCAAACCTGCAGGGTTATGTTGGCTACAGACTCTAGACTCTCCAAAGTAGCACCTTAGAAGAGTCCTTTAAAAAGCTTCCTATGTTGGATACACATGCAGTCAAACATCGCTGGGTCTTAAATTATTGAGCATTTGGTTTGGATCAGAAGGCAATTTTTTCTTCCATGTGGCAAGTTTTACTGTGCAAAGTCTGCCACGTTAATGAACTTTCCATGAGTCATGCAGATGACTTCTCCGTACCATTCTTTTTTTCTTTTTTTCTTTTTTTTTTTGCAGACTCTCATACACGTTTGCACATACTTGCTGAAGTTTGTATTCATTGTTGCCACAGGCTAGAGCGTAACATAGCAACAAATGAAAAAAAATATATAATAATGATAATAATAAAATAAAAGGTAAACTTGTGAGAACTTGTGAGTGATTTCAGTGTTGACAGACTAAATCACCAGTCTATATACAGGCTTTTAAGAATGATGAAATCTCCTTTTAAATATTTACAGTTGCCTGTGGCCTTATTTGGGAATTTAAAAGTGCCTTTAAAGAGTAAATTGAGACAGATTTTAATCATAGTTTATGACTCATATGTAAACCATGTGTACAGTTTCTTCTTTTTTCTTTTATATCTTTTGCATGTGTTCTTTTCGAAAGATCACAGTGATTGTTTGACAAAGGAAATGCCAGCAGATATTTTTGGCATGAAAAAAAATAAATCATCAAAAAGAAAAAAGAACTGGTCAGTCATTTTAAGATTATATTTCCTGAATATTTACGGGGCTGGGGGTGGGGTTCCATGTATTACACATCAGGCAGGTTAATCTCCATATGATGTTGAGTCCTGTCCACATGGTGAATGTATCAGCCGTGATGGTGCTGAGCAAACAGGATGTGCCTGTTACCAATGTGCATGCTTGTGATGTAAATTATTTATATTACACTTTTACTCCCTTCACATTGTGCGTGTCTCCACAGAAATTGTAGACAAGACGTACATAAACTTAGGCAGTACAGAAGATTTGTGTTCTCATGCATCCCCTCTCTGAAGTTACTCTTTTTTCCCCTCCCCCTGGCACACATGTCCTTTGCCTGGTGTAATTGTTTCCAGCTGTTTTTCCCCTCTGCTTCCTTCTCAGTGCTTGTAAAGGGGTCATATGGCGTTGCTAAAAAGAACATTATTTTGTGTATGTGGTTTAAATGCACTGTGTCATTGTGGTTTTACACATTATGTTCCACATACTGTACATTATTGTTGATCCTCTAAGCTCGTTGTTCTAATAAGCGAGGTGTGCTTTGATTGGCCAGCTGCACTGTGATTGGTTGAATATGGAAAACTCACATTTGAATCATCAGTGGCAAATTCTTTAAATATGAAAACTGTACTTACGTGCTGTGAGTCAGAAGCGGCAGACTAACCTTGTAAAGTTGGACTTGCCCCACTTTATAGAAAGCCTTTGCGCCACAGCCAGCCAGGTGCAGGAAACAGTCCTCCGTAAAATACGCTGCACACACTCGAATATTTGGGTTGAACTGTTCTGGAACAGTGTTGTAAATACAACTTAACCACTGATTTCTAGTTGTGTCCTCTTTCGGAAGGCCAAACTAAGTAGTTTATCTTTCACAACATTTGTAGAAACATGTTTTTATGTCATGTATTTCTGAATGTTATGTAATGATTATAATAGGGTTGTGTAAATACAAGAATGCCATTTTATTCTTGACATCATATTTTCCCTGTGTGGAAATGTGGTGGTTGAGTCCACCCAAACTAAGTCTAGTTGCTGTTTCACCCTGATTCATCAGCCATTGCAAAACTACAAATGGTGTTTTTAAGGTGTCACTGTGAGGTCGTGAGAGAGTTCTGACTGTACTTGCCCCGGATGAGAAATGCAGAAGTGGAACCGAATAATTTAATCTTTGTTTCTCAGCTTTTCAGTCTATTTTGATAATAAGAAGTGAAACAACGCCAGAGAAAGTTTTCAGAATGCAATTTTATACTCTATATAAACTATATGCCAAAGTTGTGGACATATTGAAGTTTGCTTCCCTGTTTAGTATTGTTTTCTTCTGATTTCTAGATTTATTGGTTCTGCAAAGATCTTTCTTAAAGAATTGGCTGCTGGTCAGACCAGATCTCTTCCTTCCAAGAACATTCCTCTAATTAATGAGAAAAAACAGGAATTTGGGGTAAATATTTTGTACAGTATGGACTAAAACCAAAATAATGACAGTGACTAACTTCAAATAATCAAGCATAACAGTTCTAAATGTATTTCTCTGCATTTACTCCTTTAGGCAACTATCAGTTTGATGATTGGCTATGAACCTCCTGCAAGTGCTGTCCCAAACCCAAACGATCAAAACACGGGAGATGCCCAGGCTGGAGAAACTGCAGGTATTTACTGTCCTACATGAACTGTTGTTCTTTTTTTAATCTGTTGCCCTACAGGTCTGCAGGAAGATTTTAGGCATTTGTGTTTACATACTGTATGGAAATGTTTTATGCAAATGAGAGACAGAACATGGATCACTCACAAACAAAAAGAACACACTACCAGAGCCTGCCACATTGTCTCTGTGTACCTAAGAATATTGACGATTCATATTATAACTAAGATGGAAAACTAGGTCATTCTGTAAACAATACAACATTGAAGTCAAAATTACTGTATAAACACATGAACATATAGCCACCCACATTTACATGTCAACTCCTACATATACAGCATTCAGCTACTTGGCAAGGCTTTGTTTTGTGAAGCCAACATAAGTAATTTACATCTAGATAAATTAAAGGGACGGTAGCAAAAACTGGGATCACTGTGCCAATACCTTTTCTGATGGTACACTTTGTACCTCATTTAACCACAGTGTGCATATTAGTACCTTAAAAGTCCATATTAGTACCTAAATGGTACACTTTAGTTTGTTTTGAAAATGTAACCACCAATTTATTTTTACGTTTCTTTAAATTTATTTATAATTTTTTATTTATGTACGTATGTATATATATAGATAGATATCTGTTGGCTTTGATTCTAGCTGGTGAAGAGGAGAAAGGAGCTGATAGTGATGAAGATGCAGGTGATGTGGCTGAGCCAGGGGCACCTGGAGTTTCTCCCTCTGGACAGCCTAAAAAGATGGTTCGTACAACTCGGAAGCGACAGAAATCTTTGGCCAACAAGCCCCAAGATTTCCAGGTATGTATTCCACTTGCTAAACATCCTATCTGAGAAGCTGGTGAGCTTTTACAGAAGCTTTAATCTGCTGACACTGATATTTTTACTTAGATCCGTGTTCGAGTAATTGAGGGTCGACAGTTACCCGGCAATAACATAAAGCCAGTCGTCAAAGTAAATGTGTGCGGACAGACACACAGAACAAGGATCCGAAGAGGAAACAATCCGTTCTTTGATGAGGTATTTTGGTTTTCAATGAGCCCAGCTGACTTTGTTAACAAAGAAAGCTTAATGTCTTATTATTGGTCAATAAATGTTTTTTTCTAGAGAGAAATCTGTCTTTCTCTGGACTGCTTCATGACTTTGGTCTGATTCTGCTTCACTCTGCACTGTACCTGTTTTGGCTAAAAACCTCCTGGCCCACTTCTTTCCTTCTGCGCTGATATTTCTGTCACTCTTACACTTGCCTCAGTGAGTCTAAAATCTCTTAATTTCACATACATGTTCGGTTGAGGCTACTTTAACCAAAGGTTCAGTTTCTATTAGCATTTCATGGCCTGTAAGAGTTCTGTGTTGTGAATAAAACTGAACTTAGATGATGTTTCTACAGATTTTCTTCTACAACATCAACATGCTGCCTTCTGAGCTTTTTGATGAGAGCATCTCGATCCGGGTAAGACAAGGTCTTGAGATGCTCCTGGCACAATACAAGCTTAACAGGTAGAACGTATTATTCCTTGATTAACATTCTATCAACCAACAAATCATAAGACACTGATTGGTTGATAACAATGTTGGTCATGGATCAAACCAGAAAGAGGATCCAAGAGCATGTCCTACTTGTGGAAATCATGTTAAGTAAATAAACGTTTCTTAATATAGTTTTACAGTATATTTGCTGCTAAGAGAGTTTGTACTTTCATCTCTAGTTCATATTATGTGTAAACCATGGTTGCAGCTTATACAGTAACGGATGTATTTCTTTTTTAAATCTAGGTGTATAATGCCTACTCCCTCAGAGCAGACAGTCTTATGGGGGAGTTTAAGGTATGCAATCCTGATGTCATTTGAATATATTTATCATGTGTTTATGATTTGGTTCACATATTATTATCTCATTGCTTTGATGTTGAGTATGTGTTCTTACAAACTCTTTCAAACCTTGTTTTAACAGCTCGATGTCGGCTATGTCTATGATGAGCCTGGTATGTGACATTTTGTTTGGATCTGAACTGTTAAATTGTGCAACACAAGGAAAACTGTGTAAGGGTTAAACATTTAAAACATAATCATATTAGTATGACCTTATGTCTGGGGTGTCTCTGACAGGGCATGCAATCATGAGGAAGTGGTTGCTTCTAAGTGACCCTGATGACTCAGTCTCCGGAGCCAGAGGTTACCTGAAGGTCAGCATGTTCATAGTAGGCACTGGAGATGAGCCACCGGTAAGCTACCAAGTAAACATCACCCTGAAAGTTAAAAATTTAAACTGTTTAATTCTGTGCCATAGCTTTATTGACAGCTGTCCGACATATAGCGCTACTGCACCTTTCAAAACAAACTGCGATCCAGGTTTTGAGTCATGTCTCATGGTCCATTTTTTTCTGTATTATCTATACTGTCCATGGTATAAAAAGGCTGGGAATATAATAGTTTGTTTTGAATGTTCAGTTGCTGAATTTGAACTACTGTAAATTTAAAATGAGGAACCAAATTGAGTGTGCAAATATACTGCATGACATTTTTTATTTAATTCTCACCACGAATTACTGTGAATATGTTTAAAATGTTGCTATTTATATTTGGGGTAAAATAGAGCGTTCTGGAAAATTAACTGTTCTTTGTTCATCCACGTTGGTATATTAAGTAAACATGCAAATTTAGATAAGTGCCATTTAAAAGTTATTTTATCAATATAGCCTTTTATATTATTAATGATCTATTAATGATAAATGATAAATCTTTTTTTAAAGAATTAGTTACCCAGGTTGTCCAGAAAAACAACAACTGTGTTTTGCCGTGACTTGGTCCTGATCTCTGTGTGGTATCTATGATTAACTTGTTGATCAGGTGGAAAAGCGAGAAGCCAATGAGGAACAAGATGACATTGAAAGTAACTTGCTGCTGCCAGCTGGAGTCTCTTTACGATGGGCCACACTGAGTCTAAAAATCTACCGTGCTGAAGACATGCCACAAAGTAATCATCACAGCAACACACAGCTGCAGTTCTATACACTGCCAATTCTATTCCCATAGTCAGTAACATGCGTCTTTTGTCACTTCATTTTCAGTGGATGATGCATTTGCACAGACAGTAAAGAGCATATTCGGTGGAACAAGTGATAAGAAGAATTTGGTGGATCCTTTTCTAGAAGTCAGTTTTGCTGGCAAAAAGGTGAAAACAGAAAAACAATGTCTATTGTTAAAGCATAGGCCTGATTGGTAAAGAATTGTGATGACTTGCTTTATTTTGATCTTTTAAAGTTGTGTACAAAGATCGTAGAGAAGAATGCCAATCCAGAGTGGAATCAGCTGATTCACCTGCAGGTTAAGGTATGAAGGACACTAACCTGGAAACTAGGTCGATAGGTTAATAAAACTGAATACATGGCAAATTCATTAAATCAAAATATCATTTCCATGTAAAATGCCTAGAATGTTTTCAGAACAGTGGTGGTTAATTCTAACACACAAAGTAAGTGAATAGCATAAAATGTCTTCAATCTTTCCTTTTAGTTCCCATCAATGTGTGAACGCATCAAGCTTACTGTATTTGACTGGTAAGTTCTTTCCATCACAGATCATTTTACAGCTCTGACATAAGATTTATTAATGTTTTGAAATAAATCTCTTATGTTCTCCAAGGCTGCATTGTGAAAAGAGAGTGATTGTGAAATATTATAACCATTTCAGATTGTAGTTTTCTATTTTAATGTATTAATGTATTCCTGTGATGGCAAAGCTGATATTTCAGCAGTCATTACTCCAGTCTTCAGTATCAAATGATCCTTCAGAAATAATTCTAATATGTCTATGCGGTTCTTGACTTTTGCATTTTGCAGGGATCGGCTGTCAAGGAATGATGTCATTGGGACCACTTACCTTAATCTGACAAAAATAGCATCATCTGGTGGGGAAATTGAGGGTAGGGTTTTCTGTTTGTGTCTCATGAGGTGCAGGTGCGATTTACTACTATTATTACTACTACTATTGCTGCAATGTCAGCAAGAAGATTTTAATGTACAATATTAATGAAGTATCCTTGAATTTTTCAAACAAACTTTATTTTTAAATAAAACTTGAACAACAGAACCTTTGGATAAATGTTTACTGTCCAACACTATGTATCCTATCCTATGGTTTCTTCACCACAGAATCACCCTCAGAAAATGGAATGCCTCCTTCCTTTAATGGTAATTTTATTTTAATATACTTGAATATGAATAAAATAAACCCGTTTAATGTCCAGCATTTGACATGTTAACTTCAGGCAACTGCAGGCGTGAGTTTGGGTTGTTCAAAACAACAGCTAGAAGTGTTTGAGAAACCTGTTTGAAAACAATCATTATTTTCACAGTCACATTTGGTGGCACTATTGGTGTAGAATTTACACACCTTTGTTAAAATTGGATTTCTAATATAATGGAATTTCAATATTTGTATGATTTTGAGGTTTCAGTAGTCTTTTGGGTTGATTTACTGGTCCTCGCAAAGCATCTCTAACCGATTTTTTCTATTTCAGTGGACTCCACAGAATCCGAGGTTGGATTTCTTCCAGCTTTTGGGCCTTGTTATGTTAACCTTTATGGAAGTCCAAGAGAATTTACTGGACTTCCTGACCCATATGAGGATCTGAATTGTGGCAAGGTGAGTGTTGTGTAAAGAAAAATGCTGTGCTGGGGAATCGGTGAGAGCTGCAATATAAAACATAATAAATACTGGCCAAACCCAGTAACAGTCTGAGAAGGAAAACATATCTGAATTTGAAGATAATATCATCATGCACTGTTTGCTTTGCATAAAAGAATTAAATAAACAGTAAATTCAGCTATTTTCCATTCACACCACCAGCTGTTTGTTGCACAATCCGTGGCAGTTGTCAGAGCTGTTGATCTCGAGCTGTGTGTTACAGGGTGAAGGGGTGGCATATCGGGGGAGGGTTATGATCGAGCTTTCCACTCAACTGGATGCCAAAACTGACAAGAAAGTGGAAGACATTTCAAACGATGATACTTTGGTGGCCCAGGTAACAGCAAGATATTTCTCACACCGTTGCTTCATAAATAAATGAATTTTACACTGATTCCAAATTTCATTGCCAGAAAAGACAAGGGAATTCAGATCCCTATCATTATTATTGCAGAACAGAACTAAAAGAAAATTGTTTTATGTACTTTAACTGTGCAGAAGTACCAGCGGAGAAGGAAGTATTCCTTATGTGCCGTGTTCCACAGTTCCTGTATGCTTCAGGAACCTGGAGAACCCATTCAGTTCGAGGTCAGCATTGGAAACTACGGAAATAAACTGGACTCCACATGCAAACCTCTGGCCTCCACCACTCAGTATAGCTGTGCTGTTTTTGACGGTGAGTTTCTCGACAGATTCAAATAGACCAAACATGAGTCACTTGAGCCCTGCATTACTTGGTTCATAACTGTTTGTGTTTCTCCTAGGAAATCACTATTATTACTTGCCCTGGGCTGATTCTAAGCCTGTTGTTATCCTCACATCTTTCTGGGAGGACATAAGTCATCGTTTGGATGCAGTGAACATCATTCTCTACATTTCTGACCGACTGGTATGATTTTAATGCAGTTTCATGCCATAGAGCGAACAGATAAAGGATTCAGAGCAGTCACACATATTGTATGCCTTTTTCTTTAGCAAGCCAACATCGTCTCTCTGAAGACGGCGCTCCTGGCTAAAGTGTCGGACTCTCGCCTAGCTGAGATTTGGCTGAAACTTATCACCCAACTCATCGATGACCTTTCCAGGTAAATCCCAAAGGCTAAATGTTCTCATCTTCCTTTGTTTTATAATTTAGGATTGATCCTGGAGCAGTGTTGAGCTCAACAACAAAATTACTAAGGAAAATGTTTGTTAACAGGATTTCTTTTTTATTATGTTAATAATAATAAAGAAGATATGAAAAAAATAGATTCATTGTAATGATAATTAAATAATTTTGATCCATACTTACATTAAATCAATTTAATCATACAGGTGATGAAAATATGACAAAAAATAGCACAGCTCAGTGTCTCTAAAATGCAAAAAAAAAAAAAAAAAACTTTTTCATAGACTAAACCTATATGCCATTGCAGAGAAAGTATAATGGACTAAAATGAACACATATGATATAAAAGCATATTGGCTGAATAAAAAAAAATATATAATATAATTTTTTTGTCAAAAACACACACTATGACTAAAACAGCACCAAAAAAAATAACGTGAAAATGAACACTGCCTTGTGACTAACACTATTTTCTTACCATGTGATTAACTTCATTCTTTTTGTATTAGTTACCAGCTACCAGATTTGGAGGGTAAGTCGAATCTGACAGCGCTTGATATTCAGATCAAGAATCTGCGTGACAAAACCATGGCCAGTGTCAAAGAGGCGGCCATTCGCATGAGGGAGGAGGCTGTTGATGTTAGAGCCACAATGCCTGATATAGAGGACTGGCTGGAGCGACTACAGCAGATCACAGAGGAGGTCTGGCATTGCCTCATGAGACACTAATCTTATACTACTGAGTTAGCAGAAGGGGATGTTGTATATCCAAAAGTCAAATATGCATAATCAAAATTCACGTTTGTTTAAATTCACAATACAGCCTCAGAACAGTATGCCTGATGTTATCATATGGATGCTGAGAGGAGAGAAACGTGTGGCCTACGCCCGCATCCCAGCCAATCAGGTTCTCTACTCCACCCACAGCGAGCAGGCCATCGGCAAGTACTGTGGCAGGACCCAAAGCATATTTATGCAGGTAAGAATGACCATTTTGTAAGTGAAAGTTAGAGTGGTCCGTGACTTTTTTATTATTCCAAATAAAGATTTCATGTTTAGACCTAAATCTACATATATTTATAAGAGAAGATGTTTATTTTAGGTAATTTTGCAGGTAAACCTTCCTTATGTCTAGTTTTTCACCATTCTTAATCACTTTTTATTTTTAAATGCAAATATTCAATGTAGTCAACAAATAATATATATATATATATATATATATATATATATATATATATATATATATATATAAACATTTAACAGCAATTATCATTAATTATTATTAAGTATGATAGTAAAGTATAAAAACTTTAGAAGTTATACTGTAATTTTTAATTAAAGCAAAGACTCGATCCAATATATTCAAAAATTTGGGTAAACATGTTAAAATAAATCTGTAGCTATGTATTTGACAACATTGTTGTGAATTATAGTTTAATTTGTACGTTTATAAGCCCTCGAACATACTCGTATTAGCAAGGGGGGCAAAATAATTTTTGATTAAATCATGTGTCAGAGATGTGGCCTAGCAGTTAATGCACGTGCAATACCAGTTTGTGTTATGTTACATTTCCCAGTCCCATTCCCTCATTATTTCCTAATAAATTAATGCAATATTCCAGTTTTTTTTTTTAAAAAGATTAAGATTCAATGTAAACTTCTTGTTTTCAGTACCCAATGGACAAAAACAAAGGTCTCAAGATCCCCGTGCAGCTGCGTGTGAACATGTGGTTGGGTCTGTCTGCACATGAGAAGAAGTTCAACAGCTTTGCAGAGGGAACATTCAGTGTGTACGCAGAGATGGTTAGTCAAAGTGGGCACTGATGTGAAACCTATCTATGTAATATTTAAGTTTGTTTTGACCTGTTTTGTGAAACTTCTCTATGACGACCCTTTCTGTTCCCCTGTGTTAGTATGAGAATCAGGCTCAGGTTTTTGGGAAGTGGGGAACCACGGGTCTAGTTGGCCGGCACAAGTTTTCGGATGTGACAGGAAAAGTAAAACTGAAGCAGGAATGTTTCTTGCCACCCAGGAGCTGGGAGTGGGAAGGAGACTGGTTCATTGACCCTGAGCGTGGGTAAGCCACATTTAATGTGATAAATGCAATATTTGATTGCATGTTTTCAATATGAATATTTCTGTTGGTATGATTAGTGTGGTTATTGAGTTTTACTTTTTAACACCCACTCAGCTTAAACTATACTGCACTGCAAAAAAGAATTAATCAGTATTTTGTCTTTTTTCCAGTAAATAATATTGAAATGTTTTATACACTATATTAAATCACCTGATTATATAAATTAATAATAAAAAAAATAAATAGATTAAGTTTATTTTCCTTATCCCATTGGCCAGATTTTGTCTTGATTTAAGAATAAACCTTATTAAAGTTTGTTACATTTTTGCACAAAAAATAAACTATTTGATAATGAGGTAAGAAAAAATAAATCTTAAAATTAAACATAATTCGATATTGGAAATAAAATTTTACTTCTCAAATATTTGAATGATGTTTAAATATTTTTAAACTTATTTATTGTTGTTGTTGTTGTTGTTTTTTGCCCTTTTCTGTTCATTATTGAAAATGTGTGAATGTACACTCCTATTAAAAAGTTTGGGTTCAGTAATTTATTATAAATATTTTAGTAATTTTGCTTAACAAGGTTGCAGTTTTTGAAACGTTAAAATATAAAATATTATTACAGTTCATAATAACTATTTCCTGTTTTAATATATTTAAAAATTTAATTATTACTGTGATTGCAATGGTGAATTTAATAATTTAATATGCTGATTTGTTGCTTAAGAAATATTTCTTGTTATTATCAGTGGTAAAAATCTGTAAAATCAGTTTTTGTGGAAACCATGATACTTTGATACCATGATACAGGATTCACTGATAAATAGTTACAGAATTTATTTGAAATAGAAATCATTTGTAACATTTGAAACATCTTTACTGTCACATTTGATAAATGTAATGCATCTTTGCTAAATCAAAGTTCATTTCTTAATTTCATTTCATTTTATTCATTTCTATTCATTTAAATTCATTAAAAAAAAGAAACTTACTGACCCCATACTTACATGCACACCATAAATAATGACTCTGTGGAATAAGTAAAGTGGTTTAAAGTGTTTTGGTTCTGTCTAGCGCACAATCAGAGGAAATTGTGGTAGTTGGCACACAACCGTAATCAGCCCTGCTGTAACATAAACATAGTCTCTCTGCCAGACTATATCTACTCTGTGTTTTTTTTACTCTTCCTGGCCACTTACACTGACCCTGCTCCCTACACTGTAATGAGTCATGGCCTTGGCTCAGTGTTTGACTGTTTTGTGTGTGTGTTGAAATAAATGTGTCGCTAACACCCCAGCTTTGTGTTCTGTGCTCGACTCAGTCTGCTTACAGAGGCTGACGCAGGACATTCTGAATTCACAGACGAGGTCTACCAAAATGAAACTCGCTTCCCTGGTGGAGAATGGAAACCTGCCGCTGAACCTTTTACTGATGTGGTGAGAGAACAAGCACTGCAGAGTCAAGGAGAAAGAGCAACATTTAATGTCACAGAATACATAGACATTTCAGTTTTGAATTTGCATTCGGAATTTAGTATGGAAATTTAAAGCAGCTGAACTTTTCTCACTTTCAGTGGCCACAAAGAAAGTTCACATCCTCCATGCCTCAATTTTGGATCACTGGGATAGTTCCTGTTTAATAGGAATAATTTAACCAGAAATTAAAATTAGGATCATTTAATTATTGGCTCATGTTTCAAACCCAATTCATGAATTTTCTTTCTGTGGACCAAAAAGGTGAAATTTTAGCGAAAATCATGGGCATCTTTTTAATCGCAAAGCACAATAAAAGTATCTTCAGCACAAACATGTGCAATATGTTAGCTTTATATGATGAACATCTGGGTTCATGAGATAAGCAGTGATTAATTATTTTATGAATGAATCACTGATTATTTTTAATGAATCAGTTTATCCATATCTGATTCATTCATTCATATTATGTGTGTGATTTGGTTTTTAAGTTCGATTTTTTTAGTTAATGTCCCACAGAGTGGAAGATAATTCAGTGAGTAACAATTTATTTACATTTCCATTTTTTCTTTTTCATCACACTATACTATTAAATACTGTATGGCAGGGATAGGCAACTCCGGTCCTGGAGGGCCACTATCCTGCAGAGTTTAGCTTCAGCCCTCATAAAAACTCACCTGCCTGTATCTATCTAGTATTCCTGAAAACACTGATAGCCTTGTTCAGGTGTGTTTAATTAGGGTTGGAGCTAAACTCTGCAGGACAGTGGCCCTCCAGGACCGGAGTTGCCTATCCCTGCTGTATGGGTTCAGAGGACGTTATAAAGATACTTTTGTGGTCTTTGTGTACATGAAATGCTCTTGAAATGATTTCAAATGTCACATTTGTCCATGGAAGAAAGAAAGTTATTCACATTTAGAGAAACATGAGGGTGAGCAAACAATGATAGAATTGTCATTTTTGGGTGAATGACCACTTCTCAAGTATTGAATGATGAGATTTGTTCTGTGCAGAATGGCGAGAAGGCCCAGAACCCTCAAGAGATTGAGTGTCCTCCAGGATGGATTTGGGAAGATGACTGGAATTTTGACATCAACAGGGCTGTGGATGAGAAAGGTCAGGAATTCTGACAACCATCTTTCTGCACTTTCTGTTCATCAAAGAATTCTTAAAAATGTTTTCCACAACCGTATTAGACAGCACAATTGTTTTTAACACTGATAATAATAAGAAATGTTTCTTGAGCATTAAAACAACTTATTATTATTCCTGAAGGATCATTTGACTCTGAAGACTGGAGTAATCCAGGAAGCATCCCTTACATGATTCCAGCTGAATCCAATATTTTAACATCTGTTTTCCCATTGTTTGTGTTGGTTGTCAGGATGGGAATACGGTGTCACCATTCCTCCTGATGATAAGCCCAGGTCGTGGGTGGCTGCTGAGAAAATGTACCACATCCATCGCAGGAAAAGACTGGTCCGGCCCCGCAGGAAGACATCAGACACACCCACTATAGAGGTAAGAACTCCTCTCTACTGTTACTTTCTGATTTTTAATATGCAATTTTACTGATTTGTACAATGTTAACTTGCACTGTTTTGAACTGCAACCGGCTTTCACTTGTGATTGAGTATTAGTGAAAATCATTAGTCAAATATTGTCTGTAATATGCGTAGTCAATGTTCTGCCAACAGAAGAAAGACATTGGCGATGGCTGGGAATACTCGTCTCTGATTGGGTGGAAGTTCCACAGGAAGGAGCGTTCCTCTGACACATTCCGCCGCAGACGCTGGAGGAGGAAAATGGCGCCAGCTGAACGTGTGGGCCCGTCGGCTATCTTTAATCTGGAAGGGGCTTTGGTTAGTGCACTGATTTTCTTAAATGAATGTCAGAATAGAAAACAACTAGTTTTGGGTAGGAGACAACCTTGGGCATATTTGTTTATTTATTTGTCTTTTAACACATGGTTAAACGGGACTAAAAGTATTATTGTTTGTTTTTGAACCATTCCTGTGGTTGTAGTTTGATGGAAAGATTATAAATGACATGACTTATTTTATTTAGAACTCCATTTTGAAGGATATTGAACTTTTTAAAAAGCCACTTCTACCTCACTTGTTTTTATTTGCTGATAGGGAATAGATGAGGACGAGAAAGGCAGCAAAAAGGACCCGGCTAAACTCTTTGGTGCCAACACACCATCTGTGTTTTGCAGATTCGACAGTGAGTAATGTTTAAACATCCCTACTGATTAAAGAACTCCTTCTTAATTCCCTACACTGATTACATCTCTGAGACTAACACACTCCTCCTATTCCTGACAATCTGCACAAAACTAAACAACAACAAGAACAGTTAGGGAGCCAATAGAAATCCTGAGTGAGTGGTGCTGAGTAATAGTATTATTATACAAAAGGGAAGCACCAAACACCTAGCTGTTCTGCATGGTAGAATTTCCCTGGAATCTACAGTATAATACTGTTTTAAATTCACAAGTTCATTACTTTTTTCATAATTGTGACTTTATAACAATGTGACTATACAGTATTTTTTATTCTAAACTGTATCTTGCGAACAGAGTCATTCATCTATCATCTCAGAGTCTATGCATATCAAGCCAAGAACCTTCTGCCTATGGACAAAGACAGCTTTTCTGGTGAAGAATTTTACATCTAATATGAACACAATTCACCTTACACATGTTTTTAGTTAAATAAATGTTGTCTGACTGAACTTTTGTTTTTTCACAGACCCCTATGTGCATGTGTCATTCTTGCATGTCAGCAAGACTACAGAGATTGTTAAAACCAGTCTCAATCCCACATGGGACCAAACCCTTATTTTTGATGACATCGAAATCTACGGAGACCCTCAGACCATCGCTCATAACCCACCCAGTGTTGTTCTGGAAGTTTATGATAATGACCAAGTGGTATGACTCTCTGTTAATCCAAACTGGCCTTTGGGGAATCTTCAAAAAGCACCTCATGTTGATCTTGATCCATGGATGTGTTGTAGGGGAAGGATGAGCCGATGGGCAGATGCACGTGTCCTCCAGTAGTGAACCTAAACCCTGCCACCCCATTAACACCTAGACTCCTTTGGTTCCCCATCACTTTGAAAGGACGAAATGCAGGAGAAATGCTGGTAGCAGCTGAGCTCTTGCTCAAAGATAAGGTTGTTTTTATTCTTACTTGCTGTGTGTTAATATTTTTATCCCACTACACATCAGTGTACTATTATAGTTTTATATACTATACTATAGTTTTATTAATATAAAATTTTATACATTCAGCTTTTGTTTTAATTTTAATTAGTGCTTTTGTCATTTTTATTAGTTTTTGTTTTCTTTTAATATTACTATTGAGGTTTAGTTAAGTTTTAGTTTTAGTTTGGTTACCAGTTAGCAATTTTAGTTCTTAAATTTAAACTAAACAAAATTCAACTTGCAACTAACTGAAAAGGTTTTTACCTAAAAATTTATTTAAGGTTTATTTCAATTAACAAAAAATATTTCAAAATAGTGTGTCGATGATGCAAGAGGACAACAGTATTACACTACATTTTTCAGTTAAAATCAGTTCATTATTTATTCAGTGATGTCATCGTCCATCTCAGTTTAGTTCAAATAGTATTTGTACAATTAAGTTGCCAGTATGACAATATTGCCAGAAATTAAGCATCCCTAACTAAGCAAGCCAAATGCGACAGTGGCAAGGAAGCAAAACTCCATTGGTGAAAGTAATGGAGAAAATAGTTAACTTTATAAAGTAAACCTAAACACATATGTTTTTTGGTATGAAAGATAATTAATAGTCTAGAATGAAATGTGTTTGATGTAAATATTTTTAGCATACTATCATTTGTGCTCATATAGTTACTAATCTAAATACAGTTTGTATTACAGGATTGCTAGCAGTTTCAGATTTGCAGGGTTTAAACAGTATGTTTTGTGAAAATGTAGCTATATCACCACTACCAGGGAAACATGCAACTAGAGAATTGCAGTTTTACCCAATGGCCTATCTGTTGTCACCAATAGCGTGTCTCTTAACCACATCACCATTATCATTTGCTTATCCACTATGCTATTCATTGTTGACCTCAGGCAAATGACGTTAACCTTCCCCTGGTGCCTCCTCGGAGAAGTACGAATCTGTACATGGTTCCGCAGGGGATCAGGCCTGTTGTGCAGCTCACCGCAGTCGAGGTAATGCAGTCATCCTTACCAATAATGTGCTGAAACCAAACTAAATGACTGCCAGTGTCTCATACTGTGTGTTTTGACAGATTCTTGCCTGGGGTTTAAGGAACATGAAGGCATATCAACTTGCTGCAGTGTCTTCCCCCAGCCTTATAATTGAATGTGGAGGGCAGACTCTTCAGACTGCCATCATCAAAAACATCAAGAAAAATCCCAACTTCCCTGGATCTGTCCTGTTCCTCAAAGTGGTACAGCACATTTTGCTGCTTGGATGTTTTAATCCTAATACTGTGCATAACGTAAAAACTCTCTCTCTCTCTCTCTCTCTCTCTCTCTCTCACTCACTCACACACACACACACACACACACATACAAAGTAATTGTGTTTGTAAGTGAAGCTTTGTTGGTTTTGAACAAGCAGATCCTGACAGTCTCTCTCACTTCCTCTGTCTCACACACTCTCTTTCTGTCTTTTTCTTCAGCTTCTCCCTAAAGATGAGATGTACACTCCTCCCATTGTGCTCAAAGTTATTGACCACAGACCCTTTGGTCGGAAACCAGTTGTTGGACAGTGTACTATAAACTCCCTTGAGGAGTTCAGATGTGATCCTTACATATCCACCACCGAGGTGGCAATGTCTGCAAAGGGTAACATTGTATTTCAATATATTTTGAATGAATATATTATATATTAGTCCATAGATACATATATAATTCCATATACACACATTTAATTATCTCATGTATAATTTATGTGTCTCAGTGGCCATGATGTCTGCAGCTCCCAGAGATGTTGTCATTGATATGGGGGACAGAATGCCCAGTCCTTCTAAACAGGTACAGTAAACAAATCTGAGTTATTTCATATATTTGCAACCATTATGGTAATTAGTTTACTTCTTTGTTACTCATTTGTGGTTTACCCACTTTCCAGTAGAAATTAAAATAAATAGCCTTTTCCGTCATTATATAACACTCCGGAAACGATGCTATTATGGCACAAATAGCTGCGGACAGATTGTTACAGCATCTTAGAGCCAAACTCACTTCTGTTATACCACAACCTATTGTAGGAAGAGGATACAGTGGACTGGTGGAGCAAATTCTATGCCTCCATTAACGAGCACGAAAAGTGCGGCCCTTATCTCCAGAAAGGATATGAGACCTTAACAGTGAGTTAACTTGCCTGATCTTACCATCCTGTTTGGATATTTGCGTCCTTCTTATGTTTCAAAGCGGAGAAGTTATTGCCATTGTTATGTAATTGAACAGTGTTAAAATGTTTCTGTTTCAGGTTTATAACACAGAGCTTGAGGCGGTCCCAGAATTCAGAGGGCTGACAGACTTCTGCACTACATTCAAGTTACAGAGGGGCAAAACCGAGGATGAAGAGGAAGACCCATCTGTAGTGGGAGAGTTCAAGGCAAGTCTGTGCCAGTCAGATATGCACTGAACTTCCTTTGCTTCTGAATTGAGAGGCTTTTTTTTTTTATAAGGGGTGGTAGTTTCCTTTTCATTAGAAATCTAGGTTGCTAACACAAAGGCTGCTGGTTCAGTCCAAGTTCAGTACAAACCCACCTTATGACTATTGTGACCTTATGTTCGGCATTTAATCTCAGGATGTTGAGAAAGAACTTTTCCCCTACATGGCTAAAGTATTATGTAATAATGAAAACATTTTGAGAGCATTTGCTACAAGGTAAGTTTATATTTACATAGAGGGGATTCTGGGCAACTCTAAACACGGAGAAAATATTCAGAGAGAATTTGCACACACACAAAAAAGGCAACAAAAAGAGTATAGGTTATATTAGACTGCCATCTAGTGGTCAACATCTAACAGAGCACATTTTACTTGATATGGTATGACTATATTCACAGGGCTCCTTTCGAGTGTATCCCTTGTCAGATGACCCAAATGTCTCAGACCCACCACGACAGTTTAGGGAGCTGCCTGAGAGCTGTCCTCAGGAATGCCTGGTCAGAATCCACATCATACGCTGCCTTGACCTGCAGCCAAAAGACAACAATGGCATGGTGAGTATATAGTCAGTTCACAAGTAAAACAATAAAAGACTTTAATGGGTACACAAAGCATCACATTTGACATTTTTGACATGTAACATGTTCATATACTATCTTTTTGAAGTGTGATCCCTACATAAAGCTTTATCTGGGGAAGAAAATGATTGATGACAGAGATCACTACAAACCAAACACTCTAAATCCAGAATTTGGAAGGTGAGAATGTGAATATCGATGCATTTACATACAGATATTTGTGTGCTTCTAATTTTACTGCTGAGATTTTTAAAAACTATTTTACATTTTCTTCACAGAGTGTTTGAACTGAGCTGCTACATTCCACAAGACAAGGACTTGAAGATTTCCATCTATGATTTTGACCTGCTTAGCTCTGATGAGAAGGTTGGAGAAACAGTCATAGACCTTGAGAATAGACTTCTTTCTCGCTTTGGCTCACATTGTGGAATCCCAAAATCTTACTGTGTGTAAGTGTTTATCTCACCAGTGGCCACTGTTTCACATAAAGTTTTATCATGTCATTGCCTGCTACAAGACATTTACATAGACTTGATATTGTAATATTTTAAATATGTTTGAAAAAGATCTGGTGTGAACCAGTGGAGGGACCAGCTCAAACCATCTCAGATCCTACAGAATCTAGCCAGGATGAGAGGAATTCCTGCTCCTCAAATTGCAGATGACGGAAGTTTCCTGTCGTTTGGAGGACGAGAGTACAGGCTAGATGAACTGGGTATGCTTATTTAAACTATTAGACCTTGTTTTGATCTCAACATCACAACTACTGTTCAAGTTTTTGGTGTCAGTAGGTTCTTTTTTAATGTTTTTTTTTTAATAAACTATATAAACTACTTTGAACAGTAATTTATATAACTTTCATTTAGAAGGGATGCATTCAATTTATCAAAAGTGACAGCAAATTCATTTATAATGTCACAAAAGATTTCTATTTCAAAATATTCTCAAAGAGATTTTAAATAATGCTTTTCTTTTGTACTTTCTATTCATCATATAATCATCCAATAATGTATCATGGTTTCCGAAAAATATAAAGCAGCAAAACTGTTTTCAATGTTGATACTAAGAAGTAATGTTTATAATGATTTCTGAAGGATCATGTGACGTCATCAGCTTTGCCATCACAGACATTTTTTTTTTACATTTATTAAAAGAAAAAAAACAGCTATTTTAAATTGAATTCTTATTTCACAATATGACTGTTTTTGCAGTATTTTTGATCAAATAAATGCACTTTGTAAGCATAAGAGCCTTTTCAACCCCAGACTTTTGAAAGGTAGTTTGAATATGAACTTAATAACCCCTTATGTAGTGAAGAAAGGTACAATTTGTTGTTACTATAGTTTTACCTGATTCAACACAAGTGTACTTGATGTATGTTGCGTTTATACTCTGATGTGGAACTTGCAGCAACATGTATTGCTAAACAAGCATTTTATTATACAGTAAATAAGCAATGACAAAACAAATGGATATTACTTTCCTCATAGAGGCCAATAAAACCATCCATCAACATCTGGGTCCACCCAAGGAGCGAATCTGCTTGCATGTGTTGAGGAGGCAAGGCCTTGTCCCAGAGCATGTGGAGACCAGGACCCTGTACAGCACCTACCAGCCCACTCTCTCTCAGGTCAGTCCCCACATCCTCAGCTTTTCTAATACATACTCAAAACCTTGCAGTGATTTAATCCAGAAGTACTCTCTGTGTCACTCATGATCATTTTACCTTTGCAGGGCAAAATCCAGATGTGGGTTGAAATATTCCCCAAAAGCCTCGGTATTCCTGGACCCCTTTGTGACATCACTCCTCGGAAACCCAAAAAGTACCATCTACTTTTCCTCACAACTGTAAAACTACTTATGTGTGTGACTGATGTTGTAATGTGTCCCTTTACATTGAAGGTATTTGCTGCGAATCATCGTTTGGAATACAACCGAAGTCATCCTGGATGAAACCAGCATCACAGGAGAAAACATGAGTGATATCTATGTGAAAGGGTAATATGTTGATTATAATATTAATATAGTACTATTATTCAAATGTTCAGTATCAGTAAGTATTTTTGAAAGAAATTAATATACATTAAATTTATCAAAAGTGTCAGTATTTCTATGAATCCTGAAAAAGTGTATCAGGGTTTCCACAAAATATTAATCAGCACAATTGTTTACAATATCAATAATATGAAATATTTTTTGAACACCAAAACAGCCTATTAGAATGATTTCTGAAGAATGGGGAGACACTGACTAAAGACTGGAGTCATGAATGAAAATTCAGCTTTGCCATTACAGGAATAAATAACATTTTCAAATATATTAAAATACATCAAATGTATTATAATAAATGTATTGAAATTGTACTGTTTCAGTATTCCACAATATTACAGTTTTTACTGTATTTTTTTATCAAATAAATGCAGCACTGGTGTGCATAAAATACTATTTTCAAAAACACTGAAAAATAAAAATTATACTGACCCCAAACTTACAGTATATGTATTTATTTATATTATTTATTTATATTTATATTATATATTATATATTATGTCTTTATAGCTGGATGCCAGGTATGGAAGAGGACAAGCAGAAAACTGATGTCCATTACAGATCTCTAGATGGAGATGGAAATTTTAACTGGAGATTTGTCTTTGGCTTTGATTATTTGCCAGCAGAACAGTTGTGTCTTGTGTCTAGAAAGGTAAGTGCTTTGGAAAAGTGTAAATAAATGTTGTATGAAGTGTTTTCATTCATTGATAGTCACAACAAACTATATGTTCTCATTTCCAGGAACACTTCTGGAATCTAGACAAAACTGAGTTCAGGACCCCTCCTAAACTGATCATTCAGATCTGGGACAATGACAAATTCTCCTTGGATGATTACTTAGGTGAATTCTCTTCGAATAAACATTTATACCCATTAGATGTTTAAGCCTTATTTTTTTTCATTGCAATTTTCATGGTTTTGGGAATTGGCTTTTTGCAACAGGTACGGTGGAGTTGGATCTGCTTCACCTCATCCCTCCAGCTAAAACCCCTGAAAAGTGCTCTCTAAGCATGCTAAACCAAACAGGCAAAAACCTCACACCTTCATCACTGTTCTCCCAGAAGTCTGTGAGGGGTTGGTGGCCTTGTGCCATGGAGGAAGATGGCAAAAAAATCCTGGCTGTGAGTGTAGCTTGCAAGCACACTGCTAAAAATAAGATACATGACGCATACTGCATACGTACAGTACAAATGGTAAAGACCGTTCTCTTTGTGGCATTAGGGCAAAGTGGAGATGACGCTGGAAGTGGTGGAAGAGAAGGAGGCAGAAGAGAGACCAGCTGGGAAAGGAAGAGATGAACCCAACATGAACCCTAAACTAGATCTTCCAAAGTATGAGAATATCAGTGTTTGGCCATTCAGAATCATGTTTGATTGGATAATGTGAATAATACTGTATGTTGTACTATGTTCAAATAGCCGTCCAGATACATCCTTCCTTTGGTTCACAAATCCATGCAAGACCATGAAGTTTATAATATGGCGCAGATACAAATGGCTCTTCATTGGTCTCATTATTCTCATACTGGTCATCCTGTTTGTTGGAATCCTCTTGTATTCCTTCCCTGTGAGTCTTTTTCAAACATTATTAGTAAATAATAATATTGTTATAAGCAAAGTAACTGTAAGAATCACTAAATCATGTGATTTTTCTAAATTTGCTTTTTTATTCTTACAGAACTACATTTCCATGAAAATCGTGAAGCCATATTAATTGGACAATTTCAAGATATTGGTGCAGCGACTTCTACTGGGACACAGTCAATAGACAACCAGCATAAATGTTTTTTTTTTTATTTTTTTTTTAATGTATTTTCCTCTGTTTTTCCCCTACAGAAATACTTGAATGTATAACCTAATCCAAGTGCTTTTTTTTTCTTTGTAGTCAACACTGGTTAGGCAGATAACATAACAATGCTGCTAGAAGTTGCAATATATTTGTTTTATTTCCAATCCCTGACTATGTTTATTTTCTTTTGTTATTGTTATGTTATTTTCATTCAGGCATAAAAGTTACCATTTACAACCCGATTTTAAGTATGCAATTTTTAAGTAACTAAAATCAGATGCATCTGTTCCTTTGTTGTTCATTATGCATTTAACAAATATTTCTTGTATACTATTATCATGAGTAAATACATTGATAATATACAATTCAGTTTCCATTAACAGGATCCCAAATCTTATTTTCTTTTTCAATAAATCATGTGTAGAAAATGCCGATTGTCAACATCATGTGTACAAACTAACTTTAGCAAAAGTGCTAAATGAGCTTTCAGATTTAGGTGCACTAGCCACTTTTCTTGCTAGGTTAACTGTACGTTGCGTAGTAGTTTATCTATGAGGATGTACTTCAATATACCTCAATATACAAAACTAGGACGTAACTAATAATTTTAAACGGAAGAAGCAGATTGACGGACTTTCATAATATAATATCATATATAGATCAGTGGTTGCAATACAATTTCTGACCCGCCAAATATACTATATTCTAAATAATACTGTACATATTTGACCTTTAAATAAAACCATAGCATTTATGAATGAAATATCTAACGTTACAGAAAGAAGAAAGTAACCGGTTCCTGATGATCATGGACTAGAGATGCTCTCTTTCAATCACGTGACAAGAATCCATCCAATCAGCAGCAAACTTTACGACCCGGAACTGATGTATCCCAGTTGACCTTTCTGCTGTGTTTTTGTTGTCTTTGATACTGTGGGGAAAAATATAAGGAGCTCACAGGAGCAAACCTTTGCATAAATAGGTGTAGTTTCCCGTCTGCTGGAAAAGAGCTCGAATATGTGTGGGAGGTTCACATCGATACGAAGACAGAGCAGAAAAAGAGAGCAAGTAACGTTATGATTATTTGATCCGTAATGAAAGTGAACAAACTGACAGTAAAGCCGCCCATCTAATATAACGTTATAAACACTAGCGTGAAGTACTGAAGGAGTATAGTTATTTTTCTAGCAGAAATAATGCCCGATAGTGTATTAATAATGTATGCTTTTCATTTTGATTTAGATTTGAAGGCTTCGCCTAATTATGTAAATTAAATTAAATAAAAAAAATGTCAGAGTTATTCTAATACCCATTCTAAATCTGACAATAAATATATGGATTTGAAAGAAGCACTCATCAATTTTACTTTCCATTAGCCTAAAAATCCTGCTTTTTGTTATCACTCACTTAGCATAGCCATTCACAACAACAACATAAAACTGCTGGTTAGGAACTTTATCTATTTCATGTCTGACCCAATGCACGGGGGCTAGCGGTTAATAGTGTATTATATAAACTTTAAGACCACCCAGATTCCCTGCCAAGGACCCTCAGTAGATTTTATATATATACATATATATATATATATATATATATATATATATATACATATATATATATATATATATATATATATATATATATATATATATATATATATATATACATATATATATATATATATATATATACATATATATATATATATATATATATATATATATATATATATATATATATAAAATCTGAAATTAAGTTAAAAATTGATAGCTTGAATGCACAGTAAGTCGCTTTGGACAAAAGCGTCTGCTAAATGCATTAATTTAATTTAATTTTAATATACATACATACATACATATATACAGAATATGTGTGTGTGTGTGTGTGTGTGTGTGTGTGTATGTGTGTTTGTGTGTGTGTTTGTGTGGTTCGAGAGTGAGAGAGCTTCTCTGAAGGATAAACATTTTCGAGAAGAATTTTAAATCTTAGCTTTCTCGTTTTGCAGCAATCCTTATCAGTTGCAGATATGACTGTAACCATAACTTTTATTTTCAGTTCTAAGTTTCTTTTTTTCTTTTCTATTTTTACAGCAACTAGTGTGGCAGGAAGTGTGCTTAAGATGAACATGGATACTTGTAATACAGATATGAATAGGTAAGTTATTTATTAATTGTATTTATTTTTTATGGGTTAAAAAAAGCTGAAGCTTGTTTTATTTTTTAATCAAATCAGCCATGGGGATGACGAAGAAATGTCTGGATGTGATCTCCACGAGACCTCCGAAATCAAGAAATGCAGTCAGGCAGTCATGAAAGATAATGACAATCTGTGTGAATCAACAAGAAATCGTAAGGCGCAGAATGATGATCCAGTGGACCAGACGCTGCCCTCTGTGCTGAACATTGACAAGGACACAAAAGGCATCAACGATAGAGAAACTCCTGATATTAATGATGCAAGCATTCAAACGGAGGCAAGCAATGGAGAAAAGGCATTAGAATCTAGTTCACCAGATGCCAAGCTGGGCAAGATGACTTCTTCAGAGATGTCAGGGACAAACCTTAATTTGTCTGGAAATACGAGTGACACATCAAGCATAGATGTGGATATGAGACCAGCGAGTCCAGCATGCAAAGAGTCTCTGTCCAGCAACTCATCTGCCTGCACCAACTTGCAAGAGCCCCATTCGAGTGTTGGCCCAATGGTGGAGCCCAAAACAACAATTCCCAGTTCAGAAGCTGTAGAGAACATAACAGACGAATGTGAAGTGACACCCATGGAAACAGATGACACAGAGGGGCAAAACTCTGGTGCTGATGCTTTTGTTTCTTCAAATGTTGTTCAGAATGAACCTGATAGTAACCAGACACAGGCGTCTTCTTCAGAAAGGTATTGTTGTTTTTGGAAATATTGCTGTAGAAAATGGTTTTACCACATTATGCACTGATATTAAAAGCTGGGCTGTTACTGATCATTATTTTTATAAACGGGCCGATTGAAATTCCATACTATTTTGTTGAAATAGATCATTAAAAACTAAAAATGCAAAACCATATATATATGCAATGGATTATAGTAAGGCAAATAACATAATTTGTTCCATCTCTCCAGTGAGCAAGTGTCAGCAGAGCAGAAAGAACAGGAATGGCTCGGGACCCCAATAGAGGAGCTTAGAAGAATGCCTTGGTGTGGACAGTCCCTGCCACACCTCAGGGCAACAGACAATCACAAAGTACTCGTCAGGGTAAGCCATGCTCTACACAGCACTTGGCAGTGACACTGTGATGTTCTCGGTCAGCGCCTAAGGGCTTCCTGTCAGTTTGAGTTTAACGCTTTTGTGGATGTCCAAGCACCTCTATGCAGTGCCTGCACAACATAGAACTCAGTGTTTTGATGTTTCATTGAAAGGATTTGAACTAAAGTGGATGAATAGTACTTAAATTACTGTTTTTAATTCATATTTTACAATACAAGCAGGCAACCAATATGGAAAAATAAAATATTGTTATCCTTTATAATTTCAGAATGACATACTGACCTGATAACATAATGTTTGTATCGATTCAAAAGTAAGATGAATTGGTAAATACCTAGTCTTTCCCTGTTTTGGTTTATAGACAGACCTGCTCAAAGAAGGTCAAGTCCCTCATCCATATCCGAGCAAATACAGAGATACCTGGGATGATATGACCGTAAAGATGCCTTGTTCAGAAAAGAACCTGTTTCCTGTGGAGAATGAGGTAATATCTTCTTAAAGGTTAATCAGTGCCATGTAGAATTGTCTCACTAAAACTTAATTGCCTTTTAAATTATATAGACTTTGCAATATATATGAAAGTGAACTGAAAAGCTTATACTATTTATTAGGCTCAATATGAAGTCAATTTGAATGCATGGTGTCTATTTGATGTGTATTGTGTGTCTTTTCAGGATGTAGTGCAAAGTCGGTGGGAGTTGATTCGTACAGCTTTGGAAGGAGAATGCAAAAGTTCACTTGATATAAAGGTAAGTTTAGTTTTTTAGGACTTTATGTAAGGTTGCCGAGAGAGCTCAACACGCTGCAAATGAAAAAACCCATGCAAACTGAAAAAACACCAACAAATTAAGAAAACATCTCCATCATCTTTTTGAAAACACGTCTGCTGTAATTAACTCTTAACAGAACTAAATGCAGAAAAATGCTGCAAATACACACAACGCTACCAAATAAAGAAACGCACTGCAAATACAGAAATGCACTGTAAATACAGATAGACCACAATGGAATTTTTAAAAGAAACGCAACAAGGGACAAAGTGACATGTTTATCAGTGTCTGCTCTGAAAGGTGAGAGTTTTTTTTAGCATACTAATCATATGATTCCATTGCTTTTTGGGGTTTTATTAGGCTAAATAAACTGATGAAGTACACAAGTTCTGTAACTGTGAAACATTATGTAAGCTGGTTAGATAATTTTCAAAACTTCCTCTACAAAAAGTAACCATGGTTTTACTATTAAAAAAACATTGTTGCTATAGTTAAACCATGGTAACTACAGATTATCCATGGTTTGCTACACTAACCATAGTTTAACCATTGCATTTGTACCACTGTGGCTCTCTTGGCCACTGTGTTTATGGAATGAACTGTTGTATGTCAACGTGTAAGTATAATGTCTAAACACAAAAAGAAAGTTAGTGCTAAATGATTAAGAGATGAATTCCACCAGAGGGTGGCAGAATTGCTCCAAGATGTGAGGCATCCTTTTCTTTGCTTAGTTTAATGATCTCATACATTTTATAGTTTTACCAAATGGAATTGTTTTCTTATTTGGATATAGTTCAGTGGTTAACATTTCCTTAGATATGAAAGGCATCTAAAAACTGAATTGTTGTTCATATTTTTATTTTTTTTTAACCCTTATAATCTTACAGGATGCAATATCGAGTTACAACATAGTACATGCTAAAAGATGGGACTTCACAGCTTTGAACTATCTCTGCACTGAGGTAAGAAATACTTTTTTTCAGGAAACATAACACCGATTGCGTGTTTTCTTTTGTTTAAAATAGAGATGACCAAAGATAGCTTGCTGTCCAGTTGTCCATTGGATTTGTGTCAATATCATGTGTTAATGTACAAAGAATTTGACTAACCTCATCTAGATGTAGTTCAAAGCACTCCAAATAATGTGCATGCAAATTGATGATTTGCATTTAATAGTGACATTAATGGAAATTCAATCAGAAATTACTAATAAATTAAGTCTACAACTTACACAAAGCACTAAAGAGTTTAAACAAACTGTACATACAAAAATAATGAGTAATTCAGCATTGCATTATGTTTGCACAGTAAAACCGAATGCAGCGAAAAGTGAAGAAACAAGTTTAATTGGATTCTTAGCCAATGCTAGAATAAACCATTTTACTTAGAGAAAGTGAAGCGGCCCCAGTTGGTTACATTTCACTTTATGATACATTTTTGACCATCCATATCATAACCGCTGCTTGCATATAATGAAAGCTCTAATGTTATGGCGTTAATGAAGTGAGCATCCTAAAGTCTGATTTCTTGTGGTGTGTCACAGTTGGGACCAGAAGGCCTCATGATACTAAAAATGTTCCATCATTGTTTAGTCTGACTGGTATGAATTTACTGGCACACTAAAGGCATCACGCTCTTCAGTCAGAGAGAAGAAGCAGGTTAGCCTCCAAGTGGATACGCACCAAGCCGTCCGCGTCTGCCCCTTCTGCTAACTCATCCCCGGGGATCTCTTTGCATCCAGCAGTAGTCAATTAAGACAGAGGTGGGCACACAGCATAACGAGCAGCAGCTGGCAGAGGAAGGCCAGGGAGATGAGGGTCCTGTTTACTGCAAATAAAAACACTCAACAGATGGGCCTTGGTCTTCTGAACAGCCAGAAACTGGTCTTGATGATAGCTCTGCTAGGGAGATGACTTAAGAACGCTTGAGGGTTGTTTGCTACTATTCAGTGATATTGAGTGCTCCTATATAACAGTTCACATTTACTATTGTTCAGCAAATGGATTGCATTGACCGACAGGAAGCTAATATTTGAAAGTAACGTTATTGTGAGCTGTGCTTCACACATTCCTGCACTACTGAAAATAGATAATGGACTAAATTTTGCTAATATCACTGCACCTCAATTTCTCAATTCAACCAATGGGTGCAAGTGTATTAAGTGGAGAATAAATTGTCAGACAGTAACCTCATAATGTGTGTTACCCACCAGGCATCAGTTTCATTATGCTATATCATTGTTAGGTGACTCATAAATGAGGATGATTTTGAGGCATAGGATTATGTAGATTATCTTCATCATTTAGCCAGCACTTTCTTATCGGAAGTGGTAATACATTTCATACTTGTACAGTTACTTGGCAATGATACTTATGCTTCCATTCTATGGGCACTTTACTATCCCATGAGGCCAAAGAGAGAGGGTTTATGAATGGCAGTGAAGTATATAATATGAAAAAAGTGACATGACACACAGCCAAGTATGGTGACCCATACTCAGAATCGTGCTCTGCATTGAACACACACCCGGAGCTGTGGGCAGCCATTTATGCTGTGGCGCCCAGGGAGCAGTTGTCTTGCTCAAGGGCACCTCAGTCGTGGTATTGCAGGCCCGAGACTCAAGCCCACAACCCTAGGGTTAGGAGTCAAACTCCAATTTTGTGAACAGTTGCGAAGTAAATTGAAATTCAAATGCAGTACCTACTCGGACAATATGCAATTTCAGACACACTGATAGTCATTGTGTTACATGAAAGTCTTAATCACCTTTAGTTCTGGTTGTATAGTTTTTCTCCAGGGTTCAGTAAATGGCAGACTTTGAACTACGTCGTATCTTAGATTAGTCAAACGTAATTTTTATATAATAGTGCTATTCTTATAGCTATGGCTTCAGCCAAGACGTCAGAACATCCCCTCCATGCTTAAGATGATTTGATAGAGTAATCTTAGACCTGTGTAAATCAATAGCTGCCCGTGACTATTTATGGATATATCAAATTTAATTAACCACAGCCATTAAATCTGTGAGGGAGCCAATTAAAGCCATTAGCAAAGTGCACCGTGTTCTAATGATTCATCAACTCTCCACTTAAAGGGGCCATATGATGTGATTTCAATTTTTCCTTTCTCTTTGGAGTGTTACAAGCTCTTGGTGTATAAAGAAGATGTGTGAAGTTGCAAAGACTTAAGTCTAAAATCCAAAGAGCCACCTAAAATGGCTCGTTTAAAAACACCCCCACATCTCTACATCACTATGTTGGAAGATTTGCATAATGCTGCCCATATTTTCACACAAAGAAAGAAGGCACACCTTTTATTCTTGTTGTAGTATTGTTGTTGGCGCTGTTGCCATGTTGTATAGATGCTGTGTGTTTCACTGAAAGTGAAGGGTTTTAATGTTTATGTCTCGTCGCTCCGGCCGTACAGAGCATCACAATATGTTAAGGGGTGTAACATTTCCGTCACATGCTTGAGGTATACGGCCAATCACAACGCACTGGATAGCTGGCCAATCACAGCACACCTAGCTTTTCAGACCGACGAGCCTTGTAAAAATTGACGGGGCATAGAGGAGAAACAATAATGTACAGTATGTGGAAAATAATGTGTTTTTTTTAACCTTAATACATAAACACATTTCTTTACACCAAATAATATTCTTTTTAGCAGCATCATGTGACCCCTTTAAGAGCTTGAGCTGTGCCTCTACTCTTTGGCTCATGCACGATTCATCATCACGTTTCTCAGTGTTTTTCCATCTTTTTGCCATACTCATTTTAGTACTGTACTGTTTTGGTGATCATGCATCAAACCTAAGGCCCAACCTTAATGATGACATGCTGTCATGTTTAAAAACATAATCTTGTTATCTTTATGTTTGCATTTCATGCTAATCAATGTAGTGTTGTTCTCATCTTAGCTGTAATTAAGTATGGCAAATGTTTTTATTTTATTTTTATTAGTCTGTACTAGTGCCATTTTTTACTAAATTGTCTGGAATATTATTAAATATTATGGTACTATGTAGACTTTTGTGAAATAATATCATTGTGTGCAATAAATATTTAAATGCTTTTAAGCCAGCTGTCTTATTTCGCTGTATCATCAACAGAGGTCACTGGTATGTCAGCCTGGAGAGTTGGCAATTGATTTTCAATTTGAGAGATTAAATGAAACATCACTGAACAGTGGTCAGTTAATAACTGTAAGGTAGTTCTGAATCGTGCATGTCAAATGTGTGCTTGTGCTTTGTCAGTCAAAATGTTTTTTTTTAAAGCAGAATATAGAGTAAAAAGACCACATCAAAAAATAAAGCCATCTTTACGCAATGCAGCATACAGGCCATAGTGAAGATGTGGCAGCTCTCACTCTCTCCGTTGGTTCTGTGTTAATGAAATGAAGCATCAGTGCAGGCTTAAGGCTTATTCACACCAGGAACGTCAACTATGAAGATAACTGTAATGATACCTATATTTGTGTCCACATTATCGCACAATAATAATTCTGTTTATTAGAAGTGCACACTGCAGTCTTCGGTGTATTTAAATGCTTGAGCTTGTAGAGCAGGATGGATTCTGATTTACTGTCTATGTCTTTGTAGTTCATCAGGCGAAAAAAAATGAAATCTTTTAAAAGTGATTTTAACAATATCGTTCCTCTATTGTTAATTTTATAGTTGTGCTGTGGTCTGTGGATAAATTTAGAACGATTTCTAAAAGTATTGTTATAGTTATTATCTTTGTTATGAACAGGCCTTTAACATTTGTTATTGTATATTGTAGGTTTAAATGTAGAATTTAATTTTGAAATCATTTTAAATGTTTAACATATGAAATTATCGATATAGAAACATTAAAATATGCAGTTATTGTGATTTAAATGCATCTTTTAATTGGTCTTGGTTGCATGATTGTGGAAACCTCGGAAATCACTAAAATAAATTCCTGTTTCCAGAAGTTATGCATAAGTTAGATACAATATTGGTGTTTGTGAGGGCTAGACTTAAACTTCCCAAGCCTGGCATGATGCAATCATTGTGTTTGTTTAGGGTAACTGCTTGTGACTAACGGGGTCACGCATGCTACTATCTGAAAGCTGTGTGGATTTTGAAATGTACATTTCAGGATGGATGTTTGTGTTATTGGAGACTTGTGGAATAATGAGTATGATTATTTAAATCTATTGGCTATGATTTGAACATATTGATGATGAAACCCCAGCAAGAAGAGCATTACAACAGTTTTTGTAAGCTATTAAATAACATTTAAACATTTAACATCACTAGTCTAACTATTTGTTGTGAAATAAAGATGGTTTAAGTACATTCTGCACAAATTTTAAATATTACTCCCATTATTTCTCAATTTGATTAAATCTCAAGAATAATTTGCAATATAGTTGTCGTCTGAATGGATCACATGCATTCTGTAGCTGGGTTTATATCCGGTGTTATTATGCATCTACCCATGCTGTAACGCTATATCGTCCATATATCGTCAGAGGTGCAAATAGGATGGCTCTCTGGTGTCTTAAAATTGTGTCGGTTACCGCAGGACTCCAATAATTGTCACAAAGCTGAGCGGCTGCCGGGATTTTGATTGACAGCAGAGGTGTAATGGCTATGGAAAGAAGCAAAATACAAATTAGGACCCGTCTTGTCATAAATTGTTGTTGAGCCTTAGCCCTACCCTGAAATGAAAGTGTCAGAGCAGTGGGCTCTGATAAATTCTCACTGCTGGCTCAGTGCACAGAACTCCACTTCAAGCATCTAGCCCTCCACAAAAGCCTTCGCCTACACAATCTTCTTTCAGTATCTCAGGATAGTGGGATTCCCTGCAGCCAGCACAGTGTTTGTGTTAGCATACCGACATGCAATGAATGGAACTGGTTGATTTTGTAAGAGAGGAATACTTTTTGGTTTGGGACATTAACTGCCCATTTTGTTTTATTTTATATATTAGTTTGGAGCAACATGAGGGTGTGTAAATAAAAAAAAAAATCATTTTTGATGGTGAACTATCCCTTTAAAGCCCAGAAAATGCCGTGTAAAATACTAAGCATGATATGTAATGTACACATAATTTAGAATCACCAAGAAAAATCTGCTATTTATTTAACTTTCATATACTCAAAAATCAAAATAATGACTTTGGGATGAGGGGGATGAGGGGGAATGACGGAGGCTATTTGATTTAGTGAGGTCTAACTCCTGCAACCTCAGCTCAGGCCCCTCCGGCCTGACGGCTCTCCTCACTCATTAGACCCAGAGGAACACTTTACGATGTCAAGCAGGTCATTACTTATGACGGCATTTAGTCAGGCCTCCTTTGTGACTGTATAAATGCTCCTTGGTTAAATTGTCAGGCGATGCTTCCCATCCAGAAGAGCCCTGCACCACCTCTCCTTCCTCAAACCATTTGTGTCTGTTCCAGGAATCCCATTTAATCAGCTGAGCACGCTCAGTAACCTTGATGAAATGGGCCTGTGACTGAGCGTGCAGACAATATATTTGTAAATAAGTGTGTTGTAAATCTGTGTGATGATAAAACAGTAGCGTATTTATTTTTCCCGAAATCATACAAGGTTGCTGAGCCAGCCTGCGCTGTTTTGACAGCCTCAGCTTCAGATTGAATATCACAAAGCAGTGCTGTTGGCCTGAACCGAGATCTACGGTGACGTTTCTTAGCCATATTTTAACCGAAATGAAAAGTTCACGGAGGGCTTTGTCTTTATTTCCAGCTCTGTGATGTCATCCACCAGTGGGAGCTCCGCTAATATCACAAAATTATGTCTCTGTAACCTCTTTGTGATAGATCAACCTTTATTGCCTTTTCGGATACGAGTGAGTTTTTTTCTTACTACACTGACAAACCGAGTGGTTTTATTTATTAACTCCCTGAATCAAGCTTTTTAGATGCTCCAAACAAGAGAGAGATAAAATGATTAATATCATATTTCATGTGTTTATCCAGTGTGCTCTGAGCTTCTATGTGGTTTGCAAAAATTTAAAGCAATCTTTTTTAGTTGGTGAAAGCCAGCAGCCCAGGATGCAAATAATTTTTGTTCACCTATTGATGTCATCCTGACAGCATGACATCTTAAGGTGTTTTTTTTTTTTTCTGACACATGAATAATGCTCTCTATGACAAGTCGACAGCTGGGTTCAAGTGTCTTATTCAACAATATGGCTTCTTCTTCTGACAGTTGTTTTCCATTAAATGGTGTTTTAGGGAAAAAGCCCCAGGAGCAGAGAAACCCGTGCTGAAAAGGCTTCATTTTTTATTCTATTTTGTACAAGACCGTTGACATTTTTTTTCTTTCTTATTAGATTGAGGACATAACATGGTAATGTTGTCCATCTTTAATTGGTAATAGTCAACAGATGATTCATTCTCTTAGCAGAGTTGTCCCGTCAGTGAAGGCATTCATAAGAATTGTTTTCTTTTTTGTAACAACAATTTAATAGACAAATTCAATCTACTTTTTTACCATGCCAATAAAGCCATTTGTATCTTAAATCTATACTTCTGTTCAAAATTTGGGGTCAGTAAGATGTGACTTTATATGACTTTATATTTATGAAAGAATTCTGAAAGAATGTATCATTTGGTTTCAATGGTTTCAACTGTTCATAACATTGACAAACTTAGAAATGTTTCTTGAGCAAATTAGAATGATTTCTGAAGGATCATGTGACACTGAAGACAGGAGTAATGGCTGCTGAGAATTCAGCTTTGCCATCACAGAAATTTCTTACCTCGTAATATATATTAAAATACAAAACAGTTATTTTAAATTGTAATAATAATTTGCAATATTACTGTTTTGATTAAATAAATAAAGCCTTAGTGAGCATAATAGACTTCTTAAAAAAAAAAAAAAACATTCAACATTCTTATAGATCCTAAACCAATTTAAATTGTTGTGTACATTTAAAGTGTGAACAGTCCAGTTTCTTTTTTTTTTTTTTAATTCAAATCAGCTATAGCTATCAAACCCATTTAATCTCTCTCTTGCAGGGTATGGAAAATGAAGAAGTACAGCATCTTTTTAACGTCACATTGCCAAAGATGATGAAACTGGTTTTGAATACACCCAAGATTTGCACCCAGGTAATGCTATACAAAATCATATGCTTTCTTTCACATTGGCTTGGACAGATGCTCAGGTTTTGGGGCAGAAATTGATGGGTAGTGATAATCATGTCTGGCTAAAGGTTAATGGGCCCAGCGTGCTGCTGTGTCAAACCAGTGGCTAGTGAAGGACACTTCCAGATGAGCACAACGCCCTCATTAGCACCTGAACTAATGGATGCCAATGGTAGACGTCCATCAGCCTAATTTCTGTCATGAGAACAATACTCTTGAGGGATATGTTCTTAAATGCATCCCTAATTTAATGCTTTAAGTTTTCACAAAAATACTTTTATGTTAAACCTCATTTTATCATTTTATTTCCGTGCTGAAAAAAATGGATGAAACCAACCAGATGGTTGGCTGATTTTAACTGGTCTTCCAGCCTAGTCATAGATGGTTTAAAGGCTGGTTTTAGAGGGTATTGACCAGCTAAGACCAGCCAACCAGTTTTACAAATAAACCTTTGTAGTTTATATAGTACTAGACACAATGAAAATACATAGGCCTACACTTTATTGGCTGAATAACTGGCGCGAAGATGACGCACAAGCTCAGTCTGCAGGTAGAGATTGAGGCTGCAAGAGAAAAGGTGAAGACTGGAGAGCAATGGCGCAGTTTTTGATAAAACATGATTTTGACGACTTCATTAAGTTTTGTTTTATAGAAAACTCTTTTTAAAAGATTTTCGTTTTGTATAAATTGTATATTCATTATGGCGAGCCTGCATTGTCACCTTCATGTTTGCAGTGACACAGAAAACACCAGTTTATTACTAAACAAATAAAGAGCGACCCCAAGGAATGAGTGAGCGGAGCGGAATATTCAGAATTGCGCTCTCCGCTCACGAGCTCTGATCGGAACAAACCCGAACCTCACTGTCTGCTGAACTTGCAGAAACATCAAAATAGACAAAGCCAGACTAGACTATTTTAGTACAAATTATGATCTTATTGACAATTTTTTTTTTAGAATTGCCAAATATAGAATGTAATGGTTTTTTTTTTTTTTTTTCATAGTTCCTACATCTAGGCTATGGCCCAATGACGCTACGATAAGCATTTACTACTTTAAAAAAAATGTGGGGCAGGAAGCGGGCCGGGTACAATATTTTCTTTTTCTTTTTTTGCGGTCCGAGTTGCGTGTGGGTTAGTTGAAAACGTTGGTCGGGTGCGGGTTGTTTATTCATTGACCCGCGCATCACTGATTTAGACATGACGAGGCAATTTCCCATTCAGTAAGCTAGCTTTTACTCCGCCATTGAATCACTGCTTGTGTAAGATCTTGCACAAATATTTGCCTCTAAGAATTCAGGACTTTTTGCCCTTGAAAAGAGATAATCTCTCCTTGCTCAGATGCACTCTTTATTCACATGTATTTTATTAATGTTTGCATTGATTATTCATCTATACTGCCCTTAATAGTCTATAAGTCTGATTAGCAGAGATGGATGACGCTCAGTGTAAATGCTGCTGGCTGCACACGGCACCTTAATTACTGCTGGCCATTTGCTTAATGTAATTCTGTCTCCCTCTTTGGTCAGTTGCTAAAATAATTGTCTTTGCCTCTCTCTCCTCTTCTACAGCCAATCCCGCTGCTTAAATCAAGGATGAATCAGTCCTTGACCATGTCACAGGAACAAATTGCCTGCCTTCTTGCCAATGCCTTCTTCTGTACATTTCCCAGACGCAACTCGCGCAGGTCCGAGTATGCCAACTACCCTGAGATCAATTTTTACAGGTACTGCCTCCTCTTCTATGGCGTCGCTCTGGAGACCTGTTACATATATTTAAGTTATTGTCTGACGTTTTAAATTTCCATCTAAATCAGGTTTATATGTAGGCTGTGAGGTAAGTCACGACATGATTTAATTTAGCTTCCCATTATCTAGTAGTCTGTATCTATTACATTTACAATGGATTTTGGCCTGTTAATGTGGCACGTGGACGCCTCAAGTATCAAATTTAGTAAAGGTTCATCTTTACTAAAATTACACTCCTCCACATTCACAAAGATTTCGTCTGTCGTTCTACAGCGTGTAGAGGAGACAATGTGTAGGAGTTTCTCTCCTCACTTAAATTGCAGCTCTACAATAAAGCCACTCATGTGGTACAGTACTTAAATCAAGCCTTTAAGGGCTGATTAAAACAAACAAATGAGATACTAGAGAGACTGATGTGAAGTGCGTGGTCATCCATCAGATAACAGCTTGCATTCTTGCTGGCATTGTCTTTAAGTACTTTTCCACAATCCATGCTGTTATTGACACCAGTATTTTATGGTTATTCCCAAAGACTTACTTTTGATTAAACTTTTGTGTGATCTTATCTTTAAATCCATTAAATCCTAACAATAATTATTTTAGCATTGTAAACACTGCTGTTACATGAACTACAAATTGGACATCTTGTTTATTCAACTAATTGAAAATGAACGTTCAGGAAATGGATCAGGAAACCTGTTTGAAAACAGTCATCATTTTAATTTGATAAAAGTAGAGGTGCAGAAATGAGATTCTTTATCTTTAATATGGCTTTAGTAAGAGCACTTGTCCTGCAAAAATGCCTGTTGTAGATCGTCTCTGTTTTAATGAAGTTGTTTTCATGCAAGTCAGAGTCCATCCTTTAGAAACTCTTTAAGAAAACTGCCTGTGGTTGGTCGTGCTGCACACTTGCAAATAAACAAAGCAGCCCTCAATTTTACTCTGTCATGCTGAGATGGCTATTGGATTCCCCAGGCACTTCAAGTACTTATGCAAACTCCTGGACATAACAGAGGAGCTGTAATACATTTAGTTTAAATTTGAAGCCCATTGACTTGTTTCTGCCTTTTTCTTCCCTGCTGGACATAATAGTGCTCTAGATAATGAAGGTCTGAGCGATATCAGCATTAAACCTAATTGGTCATTCAGGAGAGACACAGAATGTGTGCGAGCGTCATATGCTAACAAACAAGTAACACTATTGCTGTTTTTTTAAGTAGTACTATTTAGGATGTTGTGGGCCGTGACCTCAGCCACGCTGAAGAAAACAAATTTCAGCAAGACCGCAGAGCATCTAGACTGTGGATCGTTACAGTGCAGCCCACTTTAATTGCGTGACTGTCCATCAGTTTACTCATTGGCTTGAGCAGTGCTGCTATCAAGCACAAGGCAATTTAGAGATTGCTTGTTTGGCAGAGCTGTCAAAGTCTGCCCTCTGGGAAATGACATATAGGCTTGCTGAAGATATATTTACTTTAGTTTCAAAATGTGCACATCAAAGCAAGCTTTCCTGGTACACCTGTAAAACTATCAATACATATCCACCTATGAGATCTGTACAACTGTCTTTGTTTCTTGTAAAGATTCAGATTGATTACATCTGGCTTCTGTTGCCATGTTCAGTTCTGTGAGACTTACATTGTGTAGCAAGCACATCGACTGCATTTATTGAATATGTGTGTGTGTGAATGGGGTAGGCTGTGTCAATTTTTACATAACTGTCCATTTGTCAAGAATAAAGCAGCTATAATTCTAGATATCCTCAATCAATTTAAATTTGACTGCTTTGACATTTTTGTCTTACAGTAGGCAACTGTGGGGGGGAAATCCTTGATCACGTACAACAGTGCTTCTCAACTGGTTTGGCCATGGGACCCACATTTTCCCACGGTCATCAAGCCGCAAACCACTTTAATGCAATATAAACAAAAGATTTCCTTACAAAATAAATGCTATTCTTTTGAACTTTCCATTTATCAAAGAAACCTGATAAAGCTTCACGTTTATACATGCTTAATAACACAGAAGTATTAAGCAGCTGATGTATTAAGAGAAGTTAAATGGCCCTAAATAAGCATATTAGAATGATTTAGTACTTAAATTAGTTATTAATTAAATATTATTTAGGTTGAGACATTGGGATGGCTTACCATAAAACTTCTTGCACACTTTACCCCATAGCTACCATTTAGTGATAAACACTACATTTAAAAATTCTTACCTAATGGCAAAATAATTAACAAGGTTTTTATTTATTTATTTATTATTATTATTATATTATTATTATGGACACAAAACACATTTACTACCTTGTACAGTACTTTAGAAAAACAGTTTAGCATATACATTTCATAAAAAAAATAAAAAAAATTCCATTTGACTCTAGCAATTTCCAGCTTGTCATGTTATTGAAATCAGGTTTATAAAATCCTTTAATAGGTGCTTGTCTTGTTGAATCAAATCAAATTTTCTCACATATTTCTCACATTAAAGGTCAGCAATAAGTTTCTTACAAAAAGGCAAATATTTTCCGTCAACAACAGATTACCTTCTGGGATACATTTCATAAAATCAGGCCCACCATCAAAGAGACTATATAGGAGGCTTCAATAACTCTGTCTTCCTTCCCAAAGGGCTTTTAGTGCATCAGTTTTTCCTCTATCATTTCATTTGTTCCACCTTTTTCCCCCTGCTTACTCCATTTACATCAAGTAAGAGGAAGGATGAATGCAAGTGGAAGATGGTTAGCTTGTAGACTGCAGTATTCTAAATGGAGAAAGCCATTTGCTGGGGTGGGGGGAGGTATCACGGCTGCTCACTGTAAGGCTTTTGCTATTTAGGACTTTTAAAAGCAAGCCTGCAGTTCTTTAATGGTCTTTAGAGGAATGAAGAAGTGTTCCTCTCTGCGTTGTCTTTTGTGAAATGGGACATGAGCGCAGCACTGAGCCCGCAGGCGCGAGTCCATCTTATTGTTGTCCTGACAGAGAGGCCATCACAGGCAGGCGTGCTGAGCAAACAGGACTCTGTGAGATGAAGCGGCAAAGTTCGATCACACGGAAGGCCTCTTTCTCTTCACGTGTTCCCAAGAATGATGCACTAAACTGCAGAAGTTGGTGCTGGAGCTCATATACGTTGACTTTGGGAACTAAACGTCTCCCTCTAATGGTCGTTTATGAGTGCGTTGATAATACATCCTATGAAAGTGAACATAAAGATTGTGTGAAGTGTGTCTCTAATCAACATTTTTGGGTGTCTTTATCATTCCCTAGACTGTTTGAAGGTTCCTCCTCACGCAAGATTGAGAAACTTAAAACTCTTCTGTGCTATTTCAGAAGAGTCACTGAATCAAGTAAGTCTGGACCTGCCACCTCACAGATATCCACTTGATTCTAAGTCTTTCTTTAAAGTGGTATAATTGATGTCTATTATATTCCAGTTTTTTTTTTCAGTGCCCACTGGCCTAGTCACATTCACAAGACAGAGCTTGAGTATTTTTCCAAAATGGGAAAGGTACCTTATTCTTATTTCTTGGTACAGTGGTGGTGTTGGATTTATTCATGAAGACTTACACTTACTTATTTTATTATTATTTTTATACTTATTTATTTACTATTAATTAAATCTCACATTTATTTCTGAATGTGCTACAGCTAGAGGGCTCTCTGACATTTCAAGTAGTTCACAGAGATCACTTGCTTTGTGCTTGATGAATGAACATTGGCACGGTGTAGTCACTTTGGGCAATTGCTTCCTCTGGCAGTGCAGGCCTCTCTGTTTTGCTTATCAGAAAACTCTTACCGCTGAGATGGTTGTATTTCAAATTGCTCAAGTCATGTTGTAACGTTCCACCCTTATTTCACTATAGCATTTCTAGCCTGCCACTATTTATGGTGCAATTGTTTAACAGTACTTGTAAATGAATGTTTTAGTGAGTGGTGGTTATTTTGGCCTTGGTGTTTTGATGAAATTATTTTTGACCTTTAGTTCAAAGAAACCGCTCACCCGTCTTCATATCACCTGTAAGGGCACCATAGAGGATGAGGGCTACGGGATGCTTCAGGTGAGAATGTCATGCATGGATAGTTTTGAGTGAGAAGTCTGCCAGATTATAGATTACTTTGATGCAAAATACCTTTTCTGTCATTCTCTTCTTAAGACGGACATGTCTGCATAGTTGTTCATTACACTTTTTTTTCTAAGTTAACTCTGCTGATTCTGTTCAAGCTTTGAATAATTCAGGCAGTTTATCTCAAACTAGAACACAAGAATAAATAGTATTTCCCCAAAACAAATTCATTGGGACAATCTATGTAATCGGTGCCTCTTCCAGTTTGCCAATGTAGGCTTTCTTTCTTTCTTTCTTTCTTTCTTTCTTTCTAAACGACTTGAAGAAAAATGAAGTTTCATTATTTTGCAAAAGAGAAGGCTTTAACTTGTTCTTGAAAAATAACCTTTATTAAGGGATGATAATGCCATAATAATAAACGTATTTATTAAATATTGACTTAGTTCTATTTATTATAAACATGAACTGTAGTTTTGTCATCTGTCTCTTTAAATGCTTAAGCTCTTTAAAGAAGGATGGATCTTTTTGTTGATATGCTGATTTATTTTGTTTTGTTTTGTGGCATTTTTTTTATAGATTGTCATATTCTTATTGGAAGTAACATGTCAAATATATCCATGACCCAGTATGAAAAAAAAAACATCTCCGTGTGTTGACCAAACTGACTAAGGTTCTGTAGATCTGTTGGCCTCAATCACGTTCCTCCCTGAACCTTTCGAGTTCATTGCAGTGTCATTCTGCCGGGGTCTTCTGCCCTTCTCCTTTTCCCATCTCTCCCCAGTTGGGGCAGGGCACACCCTGACAGCTGATGGGCTCACATGAACAGCCCTAGGAGGTCCCAAGAGCCTGGGGTCCTGCTGGCTGGATTGACGGATGCTTCCGGAAGGGTGGGGCGGTCTGACAGGTTGTCAGTAGTGCTGAAGAGAGGCATGGCAGTCGGAGCTGGAGTTGAGTGACCCGATCAGCGAGATCATCTGGCAGCCTGCCAACCTCCCTCCCCTTCTCTCCTCCGTCTCACTGAGAAGGCTGTGGCCCAGTGAATCCAGCCTGACAGCCTGCAAAACATAGCCTCAAAGGGGTCCCACACTTCCCCTCTTTCCTTTTTCAAAGTTGTCCTGGACTAATATTAGCACTGCTGCTAACACTCATAGTCCTGGAATTATAAAAATGCATAACAATAGGAGACAGCACTGAGGAAATGGCTTCCACAAAATAATACCAAGGATGAAATAACATTTTATTTCCTTTAGGGCAGCTGAACAGTTTAGCAGAAGATGAATATGTATTTTTCTTTGTGCTGCAGGTGGACTTTGCGAACAGGCTGGTGGGTGGAGGGCTGACAGGTATGGGCTTGGTCCAGGAGGAGATACGCTTCCTCATCAACCCTGAGCTCATCATATCACGCCTCTTCACAGAAGCTCTGGACAGCGACGAGTGCCTCATCATCACAGGTCAGCACACACACATGCACATCAGTGGAAACGGTCCACTCCGCCCTCCCATCTGTCCTGCACATCATCACACATCTCCGTCTGATTGATGTCAGCCACCACTGAAGTGTCTCGTTCTGCCCTTCTAGCTGTTCAAAGAGCTGTTGTCTAAAAAGTGTAAAATATTAGCTTTTTTATAGTTGGATGAACCTATTGCCCATTATATAATTGTTTGTTATGGGAATGATAAGGAATTGAACTATTCTGCTTCTGTAATAGAGGGTTTTCAAACTTTCTAATGCCAAGGACCCCCAAGGATAATGATATTTTTTGCCAGGGACTCTTTTCAAAAAATCTTGGGAGATTGTGATCTTTTTTTTTTTTTTTTTTTTGTACTTGACTTACAGTGAACAATTCGTCACAAGCCTTGCACAAAACAGCAGAATGTGTTGCTTCAATTGCAGTCGGAGATGGCCACAAGTAATTCAGTGGTTCACTGAGTGTATCAGATTGTGTTTCATTCACTGAAACGATTCATTCACAAATTGGACAGCACTACATGACTCCACTGTCACAGTGTTTAAGTACATTGTTTGAAGCAATATTGTAGACATTTGAAAACCATTAATAGAAATGAACATCATAAGATCATTTAGCTTATTTTGTGGGGTTTGAATCAAGACAGAGTAGAGTAATCATGGATGTTATAAGGTATTTATTTTTAATGCAGAATCCGATTATCAGTGTGATCAGGAATGTTTTCATCCGCTAATGAAGTTAGTCACTGTAGGCACACTTCTCTAACATTACTTATAGTGAGCTGAATAACACCTCACATTTTTGCCACAAATAATTAGCATTTTCTCACAGAAGCTTGTGTATACTTTCAGCTCCATTCTTACCACCCCTTCCCCTGTCCTCCCTCCTCATCCAATTTGACTGTTAATCCATTACATTGATTCAGGCTGGACTCAGGGCAGCCCTGTTATTCCTCATTTCTCTCTAGCTGAATTGCCCTATATTTCACCCTCCAACTCACTGTGCTTGAGTCAACACGCTAAGTGACAAACCCCCTTCCCTTCTCACTGCATATCTCTCCCTCTTCCTCTGTGTCTTTCTCTGTCTCTGTGCTATTCTTTCACCACTCTGTTCCTCCTTTATGAACTGTGCTTTTTTTGACTGAGGGGCAGGATTGGAGAGGAGCCCTGGTCATGAGTAAGTGTCTTGCATCCGTTACATTACAAACGGTTTGTCTCTTTCTTTCCTCACTTGTCTGTAGCATGTGATTCCTGCTGCTCCTTTCCAACCTCTATTGATACAGAATGACACATACACTCCAAGGGAAGTAGAAGATAGCAGTACTTCAGTGACAATCAATAAGAGAGAGAAAAAAAGGTTTTAATGCTAGTCAGTTCAGTATTAGCAGTACTTTATTTACCTGATGACTATTGGTTTTGATTACTAGCTGTGAATTCTTAAAATCAAATTTTAATTGACTCAAAGTAGTTTTTAATGTTCATCAAGTTAATCACAAATGATTGGTCATGGAAATGCAATTTGTCAAAAAGTGCAACGTAAATGCAGCCTACAAGAGCTGCCGCTCTGTATTATGTTAAACAGTAATACTGACACAATATTCAGATATTTTGATGTTTTTGAGAACGTTCAGTTTTGGTGACCATTGACTGTCAATGTATAGGCAAAAAAAAAAAAAAAAACATTTATTAAATATTTACTTTTTTTTCCTTTTTTTATTGTATTTTTATTTTTTGCTTAAACCACCCATTCGAATAATTACAATGAAGCAAGTTTAATTTAATTGAGTAATGCTTGTAAATTACATGGCAATCCAATTATGGATGCATGTTATTTTAGTATCAGATATATTGTAATATAGCTTTTTTTTATTTGTTTTATTTTTATATATTTTATTTTCATTTTAGTATTTGTCAATTATTTAGTATTTGTTCATTTTAGTATTTGTATTATTGTTTTATTATTATTTTTTGTTGTTCTTAAAAAAAATAGTTTAACTTAATCCAATAAAATAAAAACGAATGAATACAAACTATTTTTAACCATTTTTATTTCAGTTTATTTCAGGTAACTTTTTTTCAAAAGTTATCGTTGCTGTAATAACCCTGATGTGTCATAAATGTTCCTCTAAATTGATAGTTTCTCTCAAGGGAGATTTGAGCCTGAGAAACTGTGATGCCTTGGAGAAACTGAAATGTTTGACCACCTACCTGGTTATAGAAAAAGGTTTTTCCAAGGCTGATACCTTGATGTGCCATGTTTCTTTGTTTTCTATCTGGTGTTGTAGACAAGATACAGAGTGTGGTTTGCATTTTCCTTTTACTCTTTTTCTCACTAAAATGGAACAGAGTTAGCATAGTTGAATACTCCTCTTATATTTAAGGAACGACTGTAGTCACAGCTATGTAGAAATGTTGTGCTGTGATTGGCTGTTGCCCGCTCACACACCTGCTGTCCTGTCCATTTCTCATCCAACAATGCACAGGACTCAAACTGTAGCACAGATACACAAACTGTTAATCAGAATATTGTGGCTTTCAAACCAATAGGTAATTTCCTGGTAAACCAGAAAAGGTTTGATAGTTAAGGAACAGATGTGATTATACACCATTGAGAAATCATTTTCAGAGCTGTGTTAGTGAGTTGTAATTCTGGAAATCAGCCTCAAAGTCACTGTAAACTTGGAGCTTTCCACCCCAGTCACAAAATACCCTCACGTGGAATCAAGCTCAGATATTAGTCATCTCTCTCTCTTTCACCCCACTGCCCCCTCCTTCCACTTAATGGTATTACCTCTTGGCCACTATGAATGACTGCAGGAACGGCCGTCTCTAATGGATCCAGCCATTCCATCACAGTTATTAAAACAAACGAAATATTCATCGTCATCTCCGTTTCTATTGCACTGCAGCTCGCCTTTGCAGTGAGTCATATCCATATCCCGCCAGAAATGCATCATAACACACACTCCTTAATGCTCTCTTTCTGCGTCAGTAGACTTGGCAGAAATGCTGAAGCATTGGTACAGGGACTGGATTTTAATCTTGCAATTGCTCTTTGTCAGAGTGCCACAGAAACTGGCCACAAACTCTAATTAGATCAAGGTGAGGGAGGAGGATCTTCGTGATAGTTGGGAAATGCACAGTGTCTGGAAGCATTTTTTTCCATCACTTAACCAAGTGGTTTGATTTGAGTGTTCTAAAATTAACAAAATAGATCTAAACAATTAAAAAAACAACCGAGAAGGTAGTTTGTTTCCCGTATTTAATTAATGAGAGCCCTTGGAGTATATTGGAAAACTATGTATAGTTTTCTACATGGATATTTTAAGCACAAAAATAACAACAACAACAATGACAATAATATTTATATTAGTTTATAAAATATCTTTTAATATAATAGTTTTGCAGTTTGACGGGCATCTTATTATAGATAATGAAATCTTTATACACAATAAAAAAAGAAAAGAAAATTGCAATCATACAGAAGCATAACTTCTAGTTGGTTATAAGAAGTGGTCAAGTATTATAATATGGTTGTTTCTGATAGAACTAAAATCATTTGGTTTCCTAGATTGAGCTTATAAAATATTTTATAAGCTATAATAATAATAATAATAATGACTATTGCTAAATAATAATGCTAAATTATTGCTATTATAATTAATAGCAAATATAAATCTCACCTGTATGTTCACATAATTTAGATATTGTGTTTATCTAAAATTATTTCTGTTTATAATACATTGGGGACAAGAAAAAGCTATTCATATCTTATGCATTTGTTTTATTTATTTGGTCTTCCTTTAGGCACAGAGCAATACAGCAAGTACTCTGGCTATGCAGAGAGCTTCAAATGGAAAGCCAGTCATAAAGATGAGATCCCCAGGTAATGGCAGTAATGGATTACTGATAATACTAATTTAAGGAAATGTTAAATGAAGTCAGCTATCCTAAATATAGCCAAGACACACATGCCATGGTCTGCGGCTAGTAAAAATGAGGAATGCCTGGAATTAAATCTTTTCCCATGCGTAGAGACGGGTGGCAGCGGAGGTGCACCGAAATTGTGGCCATGGACGCTCTGAGATTCAGGGATTTCATGGAACAGTTTCAGCCTGAAAAAATGACCCGGGAGTTAAACAAGGTCAGCAAAGGTTTCAAGCAAATATTCTTCTGTGTTTCAGACGGATTACACGAAATGACAAATCCTCGACCTCTGTTAAGCTGTAATTGCCTTTGATTTCCTCAACCATGCCAGTCTGAGTTGCTTAGAGGATTTAATGAGGCATGACACGAGTCATCTTGTGAGTCTCCCGCAGTGATTAGGTTATATTTGTTTCTCGATGATATAAGGATGTCCCTTTTTTCAGGCATATTGCAGTTTCATGCGACCTGCTGCAAACCCTGAGAACCTCTCTGCTGTTGCCACAGGAAACTGGGGATGTGGTGCGTTTCGAGGTGACACGCAACTCAAAGGTACATGCAGGTCATGGAATGGAAAGTAAAACCATCATCTGTTCCTCAGAATGTGAAACTACACAGTTTTGAAGATGGACTCTTATAGGACATTACTGTCTGAATTTTCATGCACCAATATTATAATTGACCATTATTAAGAATCTAGCAGTTAATTATTATCATTTTATGGCAGATATCTCATAAATGGCTGATAGTTAATGTCTGTACTGCTATACTGTCTAATAAAATAAAACCTTAATTCAGCGGTTTAAATGCTACGAATAAATGTAGGCATCACAGAATTATAATTTGGAGTATGAGAAATGCTTTATGTAATCATACATAGTGAGCTGAGCATATTTCTCTCTAGATTTTTTTTTTTTATATAATCTCAGTTTTTTTATTGTCTTTTAGTAATCAGACAATACAGAGAAGTTTTGAAGAAGTAGTTTTTTGACCCAAGACATGTTTTTCCACTTTGCTGGTATTGATCAGCTGACACACATTTATGTTTTCCATTAAAAGTGTAACTGATTTTCCAGCCTCATCCATTAATTCATGGCAAGCTTTTGCCAGCTGAACGTTTTCTGTTTTAAGGATGGAAACGGTTTCATGAGATGATTCCATCTTTGATAGTTCATCATTGTTGAACCATGGGCCTTCAGTGTGTTTGTACATAGTTAATTTCTTATTATTGCCACACAGTAAATTAATCTTGAGGCTGAGTCTTTTGAGCCAATCCGTTTAGTTTGGCGCTGGTTTGACTGCAGATTACCCATTGTAATTGGCTGCTCTTATTTGAACAGTGTTCATTCATCAGTGGGCTATGTTCAACCTCTTTAAATATTTAAACTCTTTAGACTCAATTTGAAGCTGGGTGACTAAGATTGAGTCTCTTAATAGGGGTTGTTAGACATGGATTATTTACTTTTTAAAAATAATGGGATGTGTCAGTCATTTTCTATACAGCTAGGAACATGGGCAAAACTAAAGAATCCACACTATGCCATTAGTGAAGTATTACACAACTTTAGTAATTCGGGTTGGAATCTATCAGTATTTACTCGGGACCTTCTGAGAATATCAGCAATATGTCATATTTAGAACATGCAGCGGATGATTGGCTCTTCATTTTGCTAATAGGGGGTGGGAGGAGGTAATCTACACAGAATATCTCTCCTTTTGTATTCCATATTCCCATGCATTAATGACAGGAATCCATGCATAAATATATGCATGTCATTTCTGTTCAGGGATGCATTCTTTAAAGAGAAATGAATGGTAAACATGAAAGGCTTTCTAAATGGTATTTATGGCGTCAGCAGGCCCAGTGAAAATGTGTCCATTTGTCCTTCCAGCTCTGCTGCAGTTGATGGCAGCTTCTGAGGCAGGGAGAGATGTGGCCTACTTCACTTTTGGAGATGAGGAACTCATGAGGGACGTGCATTCCTTGTACAAATTTCTTCAAGACAAATTTGTCACTGTCGGTAAGGGGCTTGTTACATGTGCTTTATTTTTTGATCTGTTTCAGATTTCTGGGATACATTTTTAAAAATGGATGTTTGTCCTGTTCTTATTGGTCTGTCTTCATTTCAGGCTACGAAGCAACAAAAGTTGATTAATTTTAAAATGTAATTTATTCCTCTGATGGTAAAGCTGAATTTTCAGCAGCCATAACTCCAGTCTTCAGTGTCACATGATCCTTCAGAGATTAATCTAATAGGCTGATTTGCTGCTTTATATTTTAGTAGAAACCATGATACTTTGTTTTCCAGATTCTTTAGTGTCTTGAAGAACTTTGACAATGATGTAAAAGTCTTAACTGACATTTTTGATCAAATTAAAGTATTCTTACAGAATAAGTGTTAATTTCTTTAAAACAAATCATCCTGACTCTAAACTTTTGAATGGTTGTGTATGTGTGTGAAAACAAAAAAAAGGAAAAATAATTAAATTAAATACCCTGGCAAGTCAAATAAATATGAGAAACCGTCCGATAAATTCACCAATTTTGAAATTACTGCAGTATTGAGCCATTTGTTTCACATTGTTAAATGATACCATTAGTGCTCTTCGGTATTGTGAAGTTCTGCCTCAACTGACCCCACTATTTCTGTCCCATTTTTCCTTTGTGACGTTTATTGAAACCTTTTTGAGAAAACACTGTCAGCCATCTATTGTACTAAAGTGGAGATGGCAGTAAACTCATGTGCAATGTGATTTATGAATGGCTCTAGACTCGTCTGACGCCATGATGCTCGCCATCCCTCAAATCTTTTTTCTCCTCTTTCTCTTTCTCTCTCACTCTGTCCCTCAGGCATTCTGTACAGCCACTTAAAGCAGTACTCTATTGTGGTGTCTAAGCATCTCCAGAGGCCTAACATCAGTCTCTATGGCTACATCTATGATAAAGTTGGGATAAATACGGACCTGGAGCCCAGTCCCAGCGACAGCGACAGCACCTTAACCACTGCGCCTTCCCCCTGTCCTGCACACTGCCATTAATGCTGGTCCACGGTTAACTCAACCTGTCCAAATGTCTCAGCACTTTCTTGTCCTTTAGAAATACTTTTTGGGTGATTGTCTAGAGAGCACATTATGCCTTCTTTTCTTTTCTACCAGTGAGTAAGTTTCAAGTCACAATGAATAAGGGGACGGAAAGTATAGCAATAGACTGTAAATCCTTATTTCTGGTGAACATAATCTAGGTTTAATCCCGGGATAGTTTTTCCTGTAATGTCAGACAAGCTTCCCTGGGATCAAGCTTACTGCATGATCTTGTGGCATTAAATGATCCAGTTGGGTGACCAAGGTTTAGTCTTTTCTTTTTTTTCCAGGAACTAACTTATTTACTGATTTACAATAAAGTGTGTAGAGATAATTAACAAAATATGCATGAAAACCTCTAACTACACAGTAAATTCCCCTGTGACACTTTATTATGAAATATATTGCACAAGACTTTTCCTTTTTTTTTTTTTTTTTCTCAAATATGAGAAGGTTTGATAATGAAAAAAATGTATTACCTGTTGAAAAACAACTTGTATAATCACACTAATGTAATTGCTGCAAATCAGATGGTGGGAAAATATATGTAGTCTCTGCATGGCATTTTTAGCGATTTATTATTCTCAAGGTTTTTTACCGTACCATTCATTGTTTTGATTAAAGGCACCTTCAAGAAACAGGGTTGATATTTAAAGGTAGTGAATACTTTCATATGTTTTGCTCTTTATTGTATTATGATTTGATAAATAAAATTGTTGATTCAGACACTTGTCAGCTGTTTTTTTCAACACGTGGATACAAACCTCAGTTTTTAACAGCTGTGGATGCACTGTATTTAAAAACTTTCTTCTTTCTTTCTTATTCTGCAAATGTAATAGGGCAGCTTCTTTTCCAGTATTTAACTCTTGATGCTGACAATATACAAGTTTATGACTTAAACATGCTAATGCTTTCACTCAAGTACACACATAGATCAGTTTAGCGCTAGTACAGTGCTTATGATTTATGAAATATATTAAATTACATATTCGTCAATGTCATCTATTCAAGTCATCATAATGAAAAATGATCCTTACATTTTTTGCCATACTACATTATTGTAAGTTTTAAGGTTAAGATTTATCTTTCTGATGTTTCTTTTACATTTATTTTTAAGTCACATTTCAGTTGAACTAAACATTTTCTTTTCTTTTGAAATGTCATGTAAACACTTAAACACTCACAATAGACCTAGATTGTGGCTTGGTTTTGTCCAGCTTGTATACACCAGTGCTGCTTAGTCAGACCATGTTAGAGCCTTAAACTGTAGTTCTAGTTTGACCCAACTGACCTCTTTTGATCACCTTTTGTTATGACTGTTCCCAAATCGACTCGAATGCTTTTGAAGGATTTCATCAGTTCAACCCAAAGCACAAGTGCAACTTGGCAATCAAAAGATGGAGCCTTATAAGCACACTATTGTTTTATGATGAACAGATGCAGTATCCCCTTGTTTCTCAAATACTGGGCTCAATAAAGGGCCAGACTTTAACAGAAATTTAAATGTCAATGAAACTAGTTAAGAGGCATTACTTTCTTGTCAACATTTTGTTTCATGAAGAATGAAATTGTGGGTGTGGAAGTACCAAATTATATTTCCTTTTTTTTTTTTTTTTAATGATTGTTCAGCTCCGTCTGTTTCAAGAGATGATGTCAGAGAGCACCAAAATGGCATTTTCACTTATAATTGCATGACCTTACTTGTGCTTGGTTACAAGACACTTTTTGCTCTGACAGTCCTCCAATTTGGAGTTTCCATTATAACACTGATCAAGAACAGAGAGGGGCCAATGTAAATGTTTTATTATTATGACATGTATAACAGCACCACAATATGAACTTTGTACTATTCTGCTGTTACACAACACCTTTTGTGGTTATAGCAAGAGTGCTGCTCTATATAGTGCAATTATGCCGACTAACACCAACATTAATATCTCTGTTGAAGAGTCAGAATTGCTAGTATAACTTTCCACACATAAAAAGGTCACACATGATGCTTTGATCCTGAATGTCATGCAGTTGACATTCTCTTAATGCTGTATTTTTATCCTGGCTGTTTTACTTGTGAAACGACCATGATAGCAGCACAGTGATGAATGATGACAATGCTGTATTTTACTGGTTGTTGGCCACTAAGAATGATGAAACAAGTTTTGAGGTACTGAGGGGGAGGGAAGGCAATTAGCTCAGACTGTAAAATCCACCAATAAAGACCATCAATCTAGATGACTGAAACCACATGGTCAAGCAAATTCTGCACAATGCCTCAGAAAATTAGGAAAGCATAATTGTCTAATGTGATTAAGAATCAGAGGTTACTGAAAATGTCAATGTTTTCATTAAGCCCTGACACAACTTAATTTGAAGTTGTTTTTATAAATATTGAATTGAATTTTAAACACAGTGGTTGCCGGTGCTTATTTCTTGTTTGCTAATTATTGTTTAACTTTTATTAAAAGGAAAGTTAATTAAAAAGCATAGTAGGAAGTGGAAGAGCCAAGCGTTTTACAGTGTCCATGTTCAGGATAAATTTGGTGAGTTAATAGTTTTGGTTTATATTATAAAAACGTATAACGTGTGTGTGTATGTGTGTGTGTGTGTGTATATATATATATATATATATATATATATATATATATATATATATATATATATATATATATATATATATATATATATATATACGTATATATATATATATATATATATATATATATATATATATATATATATATATATATATATATATATATATATATAAATTTTGTTTCCAGTTAATGTTGATTTTATTTTAATTAACAAATTATTATTATTATTATTTTTTTTAATGGTTTTAGTTTGTATAAATTTCTCCTTTTGAGTTCCGCAGACATATGGAATTGAAATAACATTATAGAGAGATAGTAAAAAATGTTTTTAACGACAGATGACCAGTAACCTTTTTGTTTAAAACTAAGAAATAACAAAATTTGACCTTTGAAATATGCTCTTGTTATATTTGCCACAGTCTTGGGATGCATATTTTCGCAACGCCCGAGCCAGCAGTTCAGAGGAGACTAGAGAGAAGCATCTGTCTTCACTGCTCCGGGGCGAGGCATTTCAGACACCTGCCATGTCAGAGAAGGTGGTGGAGGATCATTAGGCAGTTCACACTCTTATCAGCGCCTATCAGGTAAGTGAGGAGGTTTTTTTTTTGTCTTAGTTGAAAGAATCTGTTACACAATCATTTATTTTGATAAAATAATATTCTCGAACATTTGTGCTGGACTGCAAAAAATTTAAGACAGGCCTGTACATCCATACATTTTATAGTGTCCCTGTGTATTTATGCAAAATACGTGATTAATTCTAACCCAATTAGACTACCTTTTTCCCTTTTGAAAATGAAAATATCAAAGAGAATGCTTGAATCAAAACAGGTGGTAACATTTTCCCTGCTTCCTCTAATTAATTAGCGAAGTATCGTAGGGATTTATTAAATTCTGTCTTTTGGCGAAGCCAGCATTTTTCTTCCATCTCCTGTTAGGGTTGTATGTTAAACTTATTGTGAATCCTTGTGAGATTTGTTAGTCATGTGTCACTGATTCACATTTGTGTCAGAGATCCCCTAGTTGAGGATATGCACTTCCTTGCATCTCTTGCTTTTGGTTCTTGTTTTTCTTTGGTTATGGAGATGGCAAGTAACGTGCATTTTGCTCACTTTAGGTATGTGGTCACCATGTGGCCAGGCTGGACCCTCTTGGCATCCTCGCTGCCAATCTGTATTCCTTCATTGCCTTAGATTTAATCACGTCAACTGACAAGCTTGGTGAGATATCCATTTAGCATATTGCATATTTAACTTCATGGTTCTTATACATATTCACTTCCTTTCAGTGTCCTACTTTATGTAGGATCTTTGTTCTGAAAACATAGAGTAAATGCTGATTAGTTTCCATGCTTGGGGCTCAAAACAAGTGTTTTTGTTATTATTGTCTGTTAGCCTCACCCTCAGCACCATTCAGTAATGCAGCAGCAGCGTAATACACTGCTAAATACATTTTTATCGTATAGACTTAATGACATGACAATGTCATATTTTGTCTAGTCATTAAGAATGCAAATCATACATACATTGACATTATCATCTTCTATGATAAGCATTCCTGTATTACAATGTATTTAATAAAGTTCAGACCTGTCCAGATAATGAAATAAAGGGGTTGGGGGGAAAGAAATTAAATTGTTGAAAAGAAAAATTCATGAAGAACATTGATAATATTTTATTATTAAATCTTAGAAGAAAAAAAAAAAAAAATATATATATATATATATATATATATATATATATATATATATATATATATTTCAGAATCTTTCTGTGAAGTTGATTTGCAATGATTTGTAACATGAAAAGTGCTATACAAATAAACTTGAATTGAATTTTGTAAAATGTTTACAAAATTTTACAAAACTGCTCTGTTGCTTATTGATATTCAGAAAAAATGGGGGAAAAGCATGTATTTTAACCAACATGGAAAAAAAAAAAAGGAAACAATTTTTTTTAATTGCATACATGTGACAAGATCATTCATTTTCTTGAAATGTTGTATATGGCTTTAAGCAAATATTAATTCAGGTTGAACAATTATGTCATGGTGTGACTCTTGATATTTATTATATTTAATAAACTGACCTTAAAAACTCATGTTATTTGTAATCAAATATTTTACATTGAATTTTTTACATTTAAATAGAATTATTATATTATATATATTTTTCAAAATCAAATGAAACCTATATGAATACAAACAATATATTTCTAAGAATGTTTTAAAACAGATTATGATAATGATTATTATTATTCTTTCCTTCGTCAAGGACACTCTAATGTCATTGAGTCACAGATTTCAGGCTTCCAAAAATATACAACAAAAATGTTTTATAAAAATCTTTATTTCTGTGGTTTATTTTGCCTAATGTCAGCGTTACAGTTTTGTCTTGCATTACAAGCCAGCGCAAGCTACCGGAGCTGTGTCTAATGTAATTGGCGACTGACCTTGCCAACCCCAGCCACTGTGTTTATACGTCACTGTAGCAACATAGCTGCACCCATCCACTGCATACATCTCCTTTTTAATTATGAAAGGAAAATTAGATTGTTGGAGCCAAAAAAAAAAAAAAAACACTTTTATTGTAAAGTGTGGATTTACAGTTATTAGGCCATTCATCAAATTACAAATTGTGAATTCTTTGCGCATAAAACCCAATGCATGCTATTTCTAAGATGTTCCTGTGTGTAATCTTTTAGATCGGTCTTTTCATTTTAGCTCAGGGCTTCCGAAGACCATTGGAAGTTGCTTCCCTAATTTCATAATCAGAGCTAAAAGCACTTCATATTATATGAGGATCAAGATTATTGTAATGAAGTTTAGTAACACTGCTTGTACCAGAGCTTACGTTTTGGTTATTTGGTGACTCATAGTGCTCGATTAATGGAAAAGGGGGAGAGAGAGCACGTACAGTGTGTGTCTGCTTTTAGGTTCTATAGCTGTGTAAGTGGTCAGCAAACAATTTCTCAATCGGCCATTACAGATTCCCCATCTGTGACAGGAACTGGAAGGGAGAGCTATGCCCCAGACTCAGTTGCAAGCACAGGTTAATGTTATCTGAGATAAAGGCCCATAAATCTTCCCCTTTGCTCCTGTCGGGTCCTATTGCCTTTAGTGTCGCCAGAGTAGAAGGATGTAGGACGTGCTCTTACAACAGATTGAAAAGGAGAGAGTAATAGCCGGTGAAGACCTCTCAAAACATACCTCTTTTACCTGAGTACACTCTCATTATGTCAGTGAGATCAGGTTTTGTCAGGTTTTTTCCTATAGCCTCTGCGCAGCTAATGAGAGCATGTATTAGACCAGAGGCTCACAAATTTCACTTTATCTGTACTGTGGCTTTAATTACATTTGCACCTGTCTCCTCTTGTGTGTGCTCCTCTCTTGAGGAGACACAGTCTTGCTGATAGAGCCCAGTGTTATTTACAGGAAGCATTTACGAACTACTATGATTGCTTGGTTTTAAGGGGAAGTCGTGACCTAATGGTTAGAGAGTCGGACTCCCAATCGAAAGGTTGTGAGTTCGAGTCCCGGGCCGGCAGGAATTGTGGGTGGGGGGAGTGCATGAACAGTTCTCTCTCCACCTTCAATACCATGACTTAGGTGCCCTTGAGCAAAGGCACCGAACCCCCAACTGCTCCCCGGGCGCCGCAACAAAAAATGGCTGCCCACTGCTCCGGGTGTGTGTTCACAGTGTGTGTGTGTGTGTGTTCACAGTGTGTGTGTGTTCACTGCTCTGTGTGTGTGCACTTCAGATGGGTTAAATGCAGAGCACAAATTCTGAGTATGGGTCACCATACTTGGCTGAATGTCACGTCACTTTCTTTCACCGTTTGGGGGTGTAACTAACCATGAAATTGGTAATGATATTTGTTAGGATTTACATATCAGGGCTCCAGGCTGTGGCTTAATGGTTGGAAATGTGTCAAAATCTAAAAATGTGCCACATTCATTTAAAATATATAATGATGTGTGTCTGTCCTTATGCACTTTTGTGCAGAGATCATCTCATCATCTTAAAATTGGTCGTGAAGCAGCCGTGCTTTAATATGCTTCTCCTCTTGAATCTTTAGGGTTGTACAGCTTGGAAGAATCTGATGGATAAATCATTTAAGTTGCCACTAACCACATTTATTGGGGGAAATTAAAGCGCACTCCCACTGAGAGTAATCATACACAGACTTGAGTTGGGTAGAAGCTGGATTGTGACATCACCCAGTATTTGAGTAGAAACTCTCTCTCCTAATTTCTCATTAGCTGGTTTTGTGCTTTGATTGATTCAGATATGACATATGACAAGCTCATTGCTTATAATGTTTAATTATACTTCAAAAAGGAATGCGTTAATGGATGAATGAAAGGGTGAATAGAATTTACTTGGAAGGTTCCAGACATCATAATGTGGTCATACTGGAGTGGATGTTCATTAACCATATGAAGCAGTGCCAATGGATTCAACGGAAGTTTGAAACTCCAGGAATCATCATCTTGCTCGCAAATGGTCTTCAGAGAAACACTTTGGTTTGGAAGACTGTGAGGTTCTCATCCCTGCACTGAAAATGATCATCCAGTGAAGCTGATATAGAGAGTGTAATTATGGGAATGTCTCACAGGTACCCCTAAAAGCCGCTCACTTCAATCTGACTCTGCTCTTATGAATACCCCCCAGCAATAATGACACAACGTCTGATTCACACAGAGGCCGACTGAACGTCCTGGCCAATTTAGTTCACAAAGACTTGTATCAAATATTCTGTCAGTTCGATCCCAAACTTGAGGCTGCAGATGAGGTAATACAATTTCAAGATTATTTTCCTTTTATTTTCATTCTGTTATTGCACTTCTGATGTACATTTCACACTTTAATTTTCTTCTGGGTTCGGTAGATGTGAAATATCACTTTGGGATGTACCATGAACGGATAAAAAGGAAAACATTTTTTGGGTCAGGGAGTTGTCTATGAAACCTTCCATCTCAGTGAACTGACTTCATATACCACTAACTTTACCATCCACGTTGTGGTCAATGATCAGGTTACCATCAAAAAAAAGATTTTCCTGTAAAAAAATCTGCCTTGTTAAAACATTTGTCCTTTTATTATGTTGTAGACTGATGAGTGTTATCTGATGTTGCCAGACTGGATTCACCACAGATCCCCGAATGACATATTCCTCTCCCTACCCAATGTATCAGTAGTTCTGAATGAATTTGTTGAGTGTGTTTTGTTTTATTTTGTTTAGTTTTTTTGGGGGGGTTGATGATTCTCTTATCGCCACCTGGTATAATAATGTAACCATGAAAAAAAGCTTACTGTAGTCTCCTCACTATTAAAGGCCTATTCCCACCAATAACAAACTATGTTACACTTATAACATACCTTTTATTCTAAGTGCTCACTTTCCAATGTATTGCCTTGTCAATGTAATTATCATTTATCAGCTAGGAAAAATAGCTCTGAATTTGATTCCAGTTTCCAGATATTATTCTGCTATTGAAAATGATAGATATTGCTGTGATGTGGACTCTTAAATTCTCTTATAGTTTAATACAGTAGATTTTTAAATCTTTACTGTTAAGATAGACCTAGTTTAATTGGGCATGTATATTTAATCATTCGTGAATGCTTTTAGGTACAGTATAGCCTTGTTCTATGTGTTGATCACTTCAAGAATGTAATTTAGGTTTTGCATTTATGATCACATGATCCTGAGTGGCACACCATCACAACTTATTTTCATTTATTTGAATACTTTCATCTACCATCCATTTGTATTGAGGGTGGAAGAGAGCACTGTTCATTCACTCCCCCGACCTACAACTCCTGTCAGCATTGAGACTTGAACCTGTGGGTTCAAGTCCCTCTAGGCAATAATGTTTATCATCCAAAATAAATTGTTTGGTTGATTAATTATACTAGTTTGTGTATTAATACACATATAGTGACGTTGTTGATATATTTTATAGGTTTGCTATCAGTGGTTTGGACATAATGAGATGAAAAAGCTCATGTTTATTTAACCCCTCAAGTACAAGCAGATCCACAAACAGGAACATGTGCTGAAAAAGCTTATCTCTGAGGGAGTTGTAACACTGCAAGAGTTTGAGGTTTGTGTCTCACTCTATGAAAATCTCATTACTGTGTCATTATGTAATGTGAAAATGTCCACCTGCTGCTGTTCCTCCCACAGATCATCATAATTGACCTTTTTAACTCATCTGAAGCATCTTTTCCACAGCTGTTGTTTCCTGTCCTGTTAGGGAGTGATGGGTTTCCTGTGCCATTTGTATATTGTTTCCTGACAATTGATGTAGGCTGTGTTAAGATGCTCAGCCAGTGTCTTTTCGTTCTGACATGTTCCATACTTCACCTGCTGACCCAGGCTCAGAGCTAGCCACCCCTCCCCTCCCCTCCCAACCACCCTCAGATCTGTGTCACCGTAAAAACCACAATCGTAGGACCAAACCATCCCTCCAGTGTGGATAGCTGACACCTTGTCTCACCCAGCGACGGCTCGTTTTATTTACAACTGCATCCCTGTCACTCTTCACTCGCTGACATAGCTCAGGGGACTTCACTTAGAGAATAAATTGTGACTGGAATCTTGCTGTTTTCTCTACGCTGTAGCACAGGTGCCATGAATCATTAATTCATAATTCGTCACAAATGTGTCACGTGTCTGGGTTTTTGATTAATATAGTGGATGGCGGGCTAGCACTGTGAATTGTTTTCAGGAGGAAGTTGCTAAATATGACAAGTTTTGTGAGGAGGCATATACCAGCTCAAAAGAAGAGAAGATCCTACACATCCGCCACTGGCTCAACTCTCCGTGTTACCAGGTACATACTGAAGACTTTAGAGATGCTAGGTGTTTCAGTGAAAATATAAGATCAGCTTTTCTTGAACTTTTTGACTCCAAATTCTCCCATTGTCACCTTTATCGTGTCACCTTTATTTTTATATAACTGTGCTGAAGACAGAAGGGTGGTAATTCAGCTCAAGCAGTAACAGTTGTCGATGTTGCAAAAAGCATGAATTTTGAACCAAGTCGAGTCAGCTTTATTGCAGGAAATAATATTGTCATTATTCAGCTTAATTCAGTTGAAATTTTGTTCTTATTTTGTTCTCATCCATAACAATATTTGGAGGTCCCCTAGTCCTAGTTTTGTTTTCAAAACCTTAACTTCTAATTAGATTTTTATGTATGGGCACTCCTAGTTACTGTAAATAAAAAAAAAATCTAGGCTTGGTAACTGAAAGCTTGCTGGTTCAAAAACTGGAGAAGCTTAATCCCTGAACTATCACAATTGTATCATTGTGCCTGTCAAACTCCAAATAAGCAAATGTTGACAGAATTTTCATTTTTACTTGAACTATCACATTAGTTATTGCTGTGGAGTCCCAGAGGCTGTTCCCAGAAGTCCGTTCATCAACTAGATCTTATGTACTGTTAAGCTTTAAGCACTAGGGACAAAACACTGGAAACTGACACCAAAGCATTGCAGGATGATGGTGGTAATGGTGTGGAACATCAGCAAAGCCCTGATAGATGATCCTTAGACTTCTGATATAGGAATGTTTCATTTTTGACCTCACAGGTCATGATTTTCTTTCACTGAGCAGTGGACGCAGGGGAGCTGTAGTGGATTGATTGAGTTGTACTCTTGGGCCATTGCACTTAAAGAACCGACTCCAATTTGGCTGCCTTAAATTCTGCTAAATCACCCTAACCACCATAGCCCTCCAGCTAAACTCTGTTTATTGCCTGCCTCTAAGCACAACTACCTCAAAGCATCAAATCAACCCACCGGCAAACGTATTTCTCTGACCCAGGCCAGTGCTTTATTCAAATGGTATACTGCGTATAAAAATCCAGGTACTCTGGGGCTTGATTCCTATAAGCATGAACTGTATAATGCATATTAACACATATGGAATAGACATATTACATATGGTAACTTTTAGATTTAAAAATAATATGATAATGATACCTAATATGATATACAGTAAAGAAGAAGAAAAAAAAATCAAGCATATTTATGGTTTTCCAAGAAACACTCTTATTTTTTGATTAGTCCCAGATAAATAATATTTGTTTTCCATAAAGCCAAAGAATAAAGAAATTAAAATGAATATGGCTAGCATTTGAAATAAAGTAAAAAGTATAGCATTTTCCTACTGAATATCTAAATTAACTTTATAAATGTAATTTTTTTTCTGTGTCTAAATAAAAAAACAGTACCATTATTGATGTTGGTTTGATAAACCTTTTATACTTTTATGCTTTTTTTCCCCGTTTCCCATAGTCTTCTAATGAAAACTTCTACTATCTTGGTTATATATCAAACAGGGCTTTGTCAAGCCAACATCAAAATCTGTCTTGACCAATTACACTTTAAAAATAAATAAATTGCATTTATTTTCAAATTGTCGAACAACAAAATATACAAGTTTGTGATTTTCTATATGTTCTGCATCTGTGTTATTTCAGGTTTTTCACGTATCCTTCGAGGCAGAGCGGATATGGTTGTGAAACACACGGTGGACTGGGCCTTGGCCTTAGCAGAATACATGGCCTTCGGCTCTTTGCAGAAGGATTGTATTCATGTGAGACTCAGTGGACAAGATGTGTAAAGAGGAATATTTAGGTATGAAAGTCAGTCCATTTCATAAAAACTACTGTAGGTACAAAAACTGGTGGTTCAGCACATGTAGTCATGGCAGAACATAGGTTGTTGTCATTTGTTTTCTAAACAGTTTGATTTCATATATTGGGCCACTTTAAATTCCTAAACTGACTAGATTTCTGTAACTAAAAATAACCAAGTATATATTCTCTACCTTATGGCTCCATTAAAACTAAAATGTCAACATATTGATAAATGACGTCAGCTTGTCACACGCACACAGGATCCTCAGAGATACCCACATGGTGCCGTCACAGTACTGCTTCTGAAGGAAACCCATTTTATGTCACCCCACAGCAGTACAGACACATACTCTCACGTCTGTTCGTTACTGTCATGAGCAAGGCATGTTTGAAATAGTACACACATGAATGAAACTGAGACATCAGCACAGCTGGCAATATTTACGGTTTCACATTACAGTTTTTGACTCTAGATTTTCATTTCAGTGGGCTACACTGGATGATTTTATGCTTTGCTTAAAATATAATGAAGGTAAAATGCGAGTGAAAAGACATCAGCAAAGTAGCTTCTGTGTGATATGAGCCTTTTTTATCAAAGTTTTTTTATCAAATGTCTGCTGGTGCATATATTCGGTGCTATCTTTTCTTCGCATATAAAGGCTTTGGGAGTGAACATATTGGTGTGCTCCAGTCTGCTGGTTCTGCTTGTTACTCAGGGAGTTAATGGCTATGAGTAAGTGATTCAGTCTACTGTGCTTGGGTATGCACTGAATACTGTGCTCTGGTCCCTTGATTGATGAAACTAACACCCAGCTGATGCACTGTAGAAACTGTTTAATCCCCAGATTCTCTGTGTTTCCATAGCTAACCCATAGAGACAGGATACTTTAGCTTAACGAGATACTTTTGATTTACATTTGTGATTAAATGAGCATACCAAACAGACCCCAATTAGCCTGAACATTCCTTGTGGTTACGTTCTCCTTTTCAACATATCTATAAGAGGAGCCCATATTTTTCAAATGTGATTAGCCCAGCTTGTTGAGAAATATATGTAGTTAACACTGTATTTAGGATAAAAGTTATATAATGTCTGTTTACTCATTGTGAGTCGGGACAGTCAGCGCTGGACATCATTAATGTGATATATTAAAGGACTTTAAAGATCTAATCTAAGATGTCAAATCGCACTGGGTCTGATGGCTTGCTTGAACATAACATTAAAGTAAGCCAGCAAAACACATCACGTCTCCTGTCTAAAATCCATGATCTCTCACACTGATAGGACATAGAGAGATAGAGTGCCTCTGACATTGCAGCTTAAGAAAAGATTCCTTAAAAAAAATCCTTAAGTTGTTTTTTTATGTTTACACATACACACACACACACACACACACACATGTGTGTGTGTGTGTGTATATATATATATATATATATATATATATATATATATATATATATATATATATATATATATATATTAGGGCTGGTAAGCGATTAAAATTTTTAATCTAATTAATTACATGATGTGGTGATTAATTAATCAAATTAAATGCACATCAAATTTGGAGACATTACTCACAAAAGTCATTGTGTAAAGCATCAGGCATTACAAAAAGTAGGTTCAGCAAGAAATATTTTCAATTCTTCAATTGCACACTTAAGTGCGGTGGCGTACGCTGCATATAATTTCACTAAAGCGTAAAAAAAACTAATAGCATGCAGCGTGCAAAATAAAAGTATAGTACCAATAAATCACATAACTGGTACTTTGTGTGTTTGCTGGGAAGGACTTGCATGAGGGTCTGATATATATTTTTTAATTATATATATATATATATATATATCATAAAGTTATGTCATAAAGTGGGTCGCAGCTTGATGACCATGGGAAAATGTGGGTCCCATGGTCAAACAAGTTGAGAATCATTGTATATCAATGCAAATGTTATTTTTAGAGTTATGTATATCATAACAGTCCTATTGACCACTGAATCTTATTCCCTGAAGAGATAAAATGCAGGGTAAACTCTCTTTCAGTCCTTGTCTCAAAAGGCAGAATAGCTGTACTAAGATCAATAATGATGACTCAAGTTTGATCTGAGCACATAAATGAGGGTATAATTCTTTAGCTTAGTGTGGCATTTGATAGACCTACACTCGTTAGTTTTGGTGTGTTTGCACTAATGAGCAGGGCCCGGAGCACTCGTCAGCATGGCCTGAGAGCTTCCAGCAGATGAGCAAGGATGACCCTGATTGCTAAGTGGCCCTTCTTGCCATTCCTCATGCTGAATGGCTACAGGTAGATTGAAATGTACACACTTCACTGATTGCCAATTAGTTTGATGCTTAATATAGTTATTGTTAAAACTGCTTTCCTTTTTAGTTTAGCAGTATGTCAGTTACAGTAGCAGGGCATCATGGGTAAAGAAGTGACAAGAAGGGTACTAATTATAATCCTGATCAGTATTTACAAAACGCAATCGTTATACAGGTTATTGACAAAAACAATCAGAAGTTAAATAAATTCATGAATGTTCTCTTTATGCAACGGAAGTCTTTTGTGAAAATATAAAAATCTAATCTTTGTGTTATCATGGACTCATGGACTTATATAATAATAAATGAATCATTAAATATTTGAAAATCTGTTGATACATAATGTATAAATTCGTTTTTTTTAAGGAAGAAAGTTTTTACTTTGACACATAATGAGTTTTTCTAACTTGATATTTTTAATGAGCTGTGGTTTATTTATCTCATTTAAGGAATCCACTGGAGACTTTGAGGTCCGGCAGCTCTATGAGTGTAATTGGTTCATGGTCAGTTGTTCAACACCTGCCAACTACTTCCATGTGCTTAGAAAGTAAATTTTATTACCATTTGGAAAGCCAGTGAGACTAAACTTTTCTTTCTGTGTGAAAGCAGCCTAATCTTTTTGATGAATTTTGTATGTATATATATATATATATATATATATATATATATATATATATATATATATATATATATATATATACTATATATATATATATATATATATATATATATATATATATAGTATATATATATATATATATATATATATATATATATATATACTATATATATATATATATATATATATATATATATATATATATATATATATACTATATATATATATATATATATATATATATATATATATATATATATATATATATATATATATATATATATACACACACACGCACAAACCCACACACAGACACAAATTTACAAATTGAGAGAAATTGTACAAAGAGAAATGTAATATTTAGACTTAAGTTAAATGTCACAGCTGCTGTGATGGTAGTTTTATGAACTTTATTAACTTAAGCTTTAACTTAGATTTTATGGGAAAGTTTGACACATATCCCAGCACTCATTTGCTTCTCTGCCACTGCAATTGTCTAAAGTGATTCCCTGTTGTGGAGGTTTGTGGAGCATGAGAAAATCTTTTTCTGAGCAAATTATACTGTGAGCATCTGGGGATGATATTGTTTGTTTTAAAAGTGCTCTTAATTTACTGTTTTGGTTGGTTTCACAGCTGTGTTTTTATTACTATTTTCTTAGATTGGTGTTTTAAAGTGCCTAAATGCAACTAGAAATCAAAAACAGTTTATTTGACTGAACACATTTTCATATTCTTATTCAGCTGATAATTTAGTAAATCCAGGGCTAACCTGAAAAGGGGCATCAAAAAGGCCAAGTACTGCTACAAGCTGAAGGTAGAGGAACACTTTTCCAACTCTGACCCCCGACGCATGTGGCAGGGCATCCAGATCATCAGTGACTACAAGTCAAGCAACTCCACACCAACAGTCACGGACGTCTCCTTCCTTAACGAGCTAAATGACTTTTATGCTCGCTTCAACAGCGACAGCAAGGAGACGGCCACCAAAATCTCACCCTCAGCAGACCACCAACCCCTTAAACTCACCCCCTCAGATGTCCACACTGCACTGAGCCGGATCAACGCACGCAAGGCTGCTGGCCCGGATGGCATTCCTGGACGTGTGCTTAGGGCATGTGCAGAGCAGCTTGCAGGGGTCTTCACAGACATTTTCAACCTGTCCCTCACCCAAGCAACTGTGCCAACATGTTTTAAGTCCACATCCATTGTGCCAGTACCGAAACACTCCTCCCCAACGTGCCTCAATGACTATCGCCCCGTAGCACTCACACCCATCATTATGAAGTGCTTCGAGCGACTGGTCCTAGCACACCTCAAAGACTGCCTCCCACCCACACTGGACCCACACCAATTTGCCTACCGCAGAAATAGGAGCACAGAGGATGCAGTATGCACAGTGCTGCACTCTGCACTCACACACCTGGACAATAACAACACGTATGTTAGGATGTTGTTTGTTGACTTCAGTTCAGCATTTAACACCGTCATTCCCTCCAAGCTGACCACAAAACTTGGAGACCTGGACATCAACACCTCCCTCTGCAACTGGATTATGGACTTTCTGTCCAACAGGCCTCAGCATGTTTGGTCAGGTCACACCCACTCCACCACCATCACACTTATACTGGCGTACCACAGGGCTGTGTGCTGAGCCCATTCCTCTACTCCCTTTACACCCACGACTGCAAGCCTGTGCATGGATCCAACTCCATCATTAAGTTTGCAGATGACACCACGGTGATTGGCCTCATCAGTGACAACGATGAGACTGCCTACAGGGAAGAGGTACAGCACCTGGCCACATGGTGCGCTGACAATAACCTGCTCCTTAACACCAATAAGACCAAGGAGCTCATTGTGGACTTCAGGAAGAAGATTGGAAGCACGCATGACCCCATCCACATTAACGGGCTGGCTGTTGATTGGCCTCATCAGTGACAACGATGAGACTGCCTACAGGGAAGAGGTACAGCACCTGGCCACATGGTGCGCTGACAATAACCTGCTCCTTAACACCAATAAGACCAAGGAGCTCATTGTGGACTTCAGGAAGAAGATTGGAAGCACGCATGACCCCATCCACATTAACGGGCTGGCTGTAGAACGTGTTTCCAGCTTCGTGAACCACCATCTCGGAGGAACTGTCCTGGGCCACAAACACCTCCAGCCTGGTCAAGAAGGCTCACCAGCGCCTTTTCTTCCTCAGTACACTGAAGAAGAACCAGCTGTCTTCATCCATCCTGGTGAACTTCTACCGGTGTGCAATCGAGAGCATCCTGACCAGTTGCATCACAGTCTGGTATGGGAGCTGCTCAGTGGCTGACCGCAAGGCACTGCAGAGGGTGGTGAAAACTGCCCAGCGCATCACAGGGACACCACTTCCTGCTCTTGAGGACATCCAGAGGAAACGCTGTCTACGTCGAGCTCACAGCATTCTCAAGGACTCCTCTCACCCTGACCACGGACTGTTTAATCTCCTCCCCTCCGGGAGGCGTTTCAGGAGCCTCCGAACAAGGACCACAAGATTCAGGAACAGCTTTTTCCCTAAAGCTGTCTCCTTGCTGAACTCTGCCCTCTGACACCCCTCAACACCCCCCACACCACACATAGACTCCTCCCCCTCTTCAACAATCTGATTTATTTATTTACTCACAACAAGCAAAAAACAGTAACTTGTTATTACTTGCACTACTGTCTGTTCATCCAGGAACACTGTATAATCCATTTGCACATTGTAATATTTTCTATGCACTTTACTGTCCATTGCAATACTGTAAATTATGTTCATAGTGTACATACACTTTTACATAGCCCATCTGTATAGTATGTTCATAGTACACCTATCTGTATATCGTGCTTATAGTATTTAATATCTGTAAATTATGTCCATAATACTTACCTGTATAGTTATTGTACATATTATAGACCTTTATTCTGTACTTACTGCTTATTGCACTTCTGGTTAGATGCTAACTGCGTTTCGTTGCCTTGTACCTACATGTGCAGTGACAATAAAGTTGAATCTAATCTAATCTAATCTAATCTAATCTATGTTGCAGGGACAAAATTCTTAAGAATAATTCCAGATGAGTGTCATCCATCCAAAAATTCATCCAAAAGTGAAAATTTGAAGAACAGATTTAGAGAAATTTAGCATTATATCACTTGCTCACCAATGGATCCTCTGCAGTGCCATTATAATAACACAATGACATTTGTTTGGTAGCTCTCAGAGTTTGTTACCAACACAGATTTTTGCTTCAGCGGAGTTGGGACAATTACTATTAGGTGTTTGAACTTTCATTTTGATGGCACCCATTCACAGGGATGTAATGCAAAATTTCTCCAAATCTGTTTCATTGAAGAAACAAACTCATCTACACCTTGGATGACCTAAGCAATTTTCAACTTTTTTCATTCATTTTTCATTTTTGAGTGAACTGTTCCTTTAAGATAAATGTTTGGCGTGGCATAAACAAATTTATATAAAGGCGCATCTCAATAAATTAGAATGTGGTAGAAAAGTTATTTTATTTCAGTAATTCAACTTTAATTGTGAAACTTGTGTATTAAATAAATTCAATGCACACAGACTGAAAGAGTTTAAGTCTTTGGTTCTTTTAATTGTAATGATTTTGGCTCACATTTAACAATAACCTCAACAAATTAGAATATGGTGACATGCCAATCAGCTAATCAACTCAAAACACCTGTGGGGCAGCTGTGGCCTACTGGTTAGAGATTTGGACTAGTTACCAGAAGGTTGCCAGTTTGAGTCTCGGTGCTGGCAGGAGTTGTAGGTGGGAGGGAGTGAATGAACAGTGCTCTCTTCCACCCTCAATACCCAATTCCGAGTATGGGTAAACATACTTGGCAAATGTAATGACTTTCACTTTCACTTTACATCTGCAAAGGTTTCCTGAGCCTTCAAAATGGTCTCTCAGTTTGGTTCAATAGGCTACACTATTATGGGATAGACTGCTGATCTGACAGTTGTCCAGAAGACAATCATTGACCCCCTTAACAAGGAGGGGAAGCCACAAACATTCATTGCCAAAGAAGCTGGCTGTTCACAGAGTGCTGTATCCGAGCATTTTAACAGAGAGTTGAGTGGAAGGAAAAAGTGTGTAAGAAAAAGATGCACAACCAACCGAGAGAACCGCAGCCTTAAGAGAATTGTCAAGCAAAATCAATTCAAGAATTTGAGTGAGAATGGACTGAGGCTGGGGTCAAGGCATCAAGAGCCACCACACACAGACGTGTGAATTAACTGAACCACAGACAACGTCAGAGGCATCTTACCTGGGTTAAGGAGAGGTTAAGGAGAACTGGACTGTTGCCCAGTGGTCCAAAGTCCTCTTTTCAGATGAGAGCAAGTTTTTTTTTTATTTTATTTGGAAACCAAGTTCCTAAAGTCTGGAGAAGGGTGGAGAAGCTGTTTGTGATGATTTGGGGTGCAATGTCATCTGCTGGTGTTGGTCCATTGTGTTTTTTAAAAACCAAAGTCACTGCACCCATTTACCAAGAAATTTTGGAGCACTTCATGCTTCCTTCTGCTGACCAGCTTTTTGAAGATGCTGATTTCATTTTCCAGCAGGATTTAGCACCTGCCCACACTGCTAAAAGCACCAAAAGTTGGTTAAATTACCATGGTGTTGGTGTGCTTGACTGGCCAGCAAATTCACCAGACCTGAATCCCATAGAGAATTTATGGGGTATTGTCAAGAGAAAAATGGGAAACAAAAGACCAAAAATACAGATGAGCTGAAGGCCACAGTGAAAGAAACCTGGGCTTCCATACCCCCTCAGCATTGCCACAAACTGATCACCTCCATGCCACACCGAATTGAGGCAGTGAGTAAAGCAAAATGAGCCCCTACCAAGTATTGAGTACATGCACAGTAAATTAACATACTTTCCAGAAGGCCAACAATTCACTTAAATAGTTTTTTTTTTTATTGGTCTTATGAAGTATTCTAATTTGTTGAGAGTGAATTAGTGGGTTTTTGTTAAATGTGAGCCTAAATCACCACAGTTAAAAGAACCAAAGACTAAAACTACTTCAGCCTGAGTGCATTGAATTTATTTATTCCACAAGTTTCACAATATGAGTGGATTTACTGAAATAAATGAAATTTTCCATGACATTCTACTTTATTGAAATGCACATGTTCACCAAACTTAAAAACTATCACATTCAATATTAGGTACATTGGCAGTGACTCTGCTGCAGCCCCTGCCACAAGAAACAAATTCACTCATCCAGCTGACCTGAAGAGGTCCTTGTATTTAACCTTGAGGCTTTCAAGGCCAGGAGTTTTTGATGCTATTTTATTAGTTGTGGAAATTATAAATTCATTTGAGCACAAGACAGCAGATAGAAATTTGTTTAGCTCATAAATAGATTTACCCCAGAAATCCCTTATCTGTCTGAAGTAATTGGTATTCTTATTTTTTTTTATTTGTCTACCATAACTGTCACACTTGGCTTCATCCTGAGACATCAAACAGATGGCATGTAGACAAGTAACAATATTCTCCATGGCAGTGGTGATATTCTCTGTAGCTTCCACAAAATATGCTTCCTTTTTACAATTTAGGGTTCTTGTGGCATTCAGGACTTGTGGGAATCAAAACATTTCATGTCAACATGTCAACATGTCTATGATAACTTCGAAATGCTCTACACTCTGGGAAAGAAATAAAATAAGTTACAAAACAATTACTTAAACCACCAATATCATAAGCACAAGTATCTGATGCAATATCTTTCTGTGTAACTGCTTGTATAAGGGAATTTAGCAACACTAAAACTTGTACATGATCATCTTTAATGATAATTTTATGGCTGCTTATACATAGTTAAATCTGTATTGTCACTCAAGATGGACTAAACAACTATAACTAGCAACTATAATCCAGCTAAGTGGATTTTCCTCGGAAATTTGCTGTTGGCACTTGCTATAGTGAATTTAATGTAACTGTTTAAAAGGGTAAAAAAAAATTATATATTAGATTTGGTTGTAGTATATTATAGACAAGGCATTGCTCATAGAGGGAAAAATGATCATAAATTTAATTCACTGTGATAGATTTTGATAAATGATATATGTTTCTCAGCACTAATGCAACAAACTGTTACTGACAAATGATGGATGTTTGCTTGGTTATATAATTTTTCATATACCTATGCACATAAGAGCTCTCCACAGACAGCCTTCCTATAAAGCAAGACACATTAGTGACCATTAATGTTGTCTAGTTAGTATGCGCACTGGATATTAAGACCTTGTCTATGTTTAGAATAGTGTACTATCTGTACCTTACAACTCTTACAAGTACTGCATTATGTAGCAGGCCTATATATTCTGTGCAATATGATAATTTCCTGACGTACTGTATTTGCTGTATATGTACTGTATGAGCAGGATCAAGTACTCCATCACCCACTATGAGCAAAGAGAATTTGGACCGGAAATTCATGAGCATCACATCTCTTATCATCCAGGAAGCAGAGGTTTCCAAATGCTGACGCAATTGACCAAACTCAAGGTCAGTAATGTTGCACATGTAGACACACTCTCCATTCACAATGACTTCTGCTGTATTCTCGACGACACACTGATGGTCGTCGTCTTTGATTATTCTCACCGAATTACAACATGTATTGTTTCTACGAAAGGGTAAGGTAACTGGGTCAAAAATTTACAAAAAGACGAACCTAATATCTAATTTTCAAGGATTACCTTGTAAACCGTTCAAGCGAAATTATCTATAAAATCAATATGTTAAATGCTTTACCTTTCTCAAAAATGTAACTTTAAAATTAGTCCAGTTTAGCTTTCATCTGAAAACTCGCAATTATTATTGGAATGTTCTTCCAAAAAAATAAAAATATAAATAATAATAATAATAATCTGGTACTTCTTCATTGTACTATAAGTTATTTTTAAGTTTGTTTTTGGAGCTTGATGTGCCTTTCTCAAAATTCAAAAAACTTTAGATTGCTGTGAATAAAAGCACTTGCTGTACAGATGTTAACGTATTTGGCCTAAATCATTGCAGTCAGCATAAATTAATGTTATGTGAAATGTAGAATATTATTTGTACTGTGGTGTAGTAACAAAAAAATCGGAGCCAGAATACACATATTTCATAGTTGATGGTAAATACTAAGAGCACACATCTAGGGCTGCAACTAACGATTATTTTGATAATCGATTAATCTGTCGATTATTTTTACGATTAATCGATTAATCGGTTTATGTACTTATATTTTAGTTTTTTCCATTTTTTCCCCAAGTAAATTATTAATAAAGGGTCTTTATCATTCAGCATAGATTTTTAAGAGATTTTAACCATTTTGCATTGTCATATCCTCATCAAAAATATACCTGGAGTTGTTTTATTATGTTAGTAATCCTTTGTCGAACTCTTCTGCAATCAAAACACTGACCCATACTCTAGCAAAATTCACAAGGAGATTTCAAATATTGTTTTCACCATGGCAGTCCTTAGAGCTCCTAAAGTAGTTTAACATCCCAAACAAAGCTTAAGGAATCTTTGAGAACATATTTTCACGAAGTATAAGGATAAAACAGAATAAAATTGCAGTGCATTGTATTTTATTATTTACTGGGAAAAAGCTTTATAGCTTATGCTGTGAAATTGTAAACAATCCTTCGAAAAAAAGTGCCAATGGCATGAAACCTGAATGGAACTCACAATTTAAAGTAAAATCCATCAGAAGGTTGTCCAGAAAAAAAAAATTGGGACACACACAAAAAACCTGCTGTGTGAAAAAGAGCAGTGAATACTTAGAAAAGAAGTGCATTTTAAATATACTCAAACATTTACCTCTCTCATTCAGTCATAATTAGGCTGCAAGTCTGAATTATGAACTGGTAAACGACAAACTGATCACATAACATGTTTGTAAAGCTTTAAATGTTAACTGTTAAAAAGCAATGTTAGCAACTTTTACGACTAAACATTTGCAAACAACCTTGTACTGGAGAATCTGCACAAATAAAATTCTTAGGGGCCGTTCACATATCGCACCTAAAAACGCGTGGAAAACGCTAGTCGCGCCGCTTTCTCCTTCTTTCCAAAGCGCTCCGGCAGAAGCGCCCCTGAGGCGTCTGCCTTTGCTAAGCAACCATGACGTGCTCTCTCCATGACCAAGGGGCAAGGAACTCGACCGGAAGTTGAAGTCGGGTGGGGGCTGCCATCTTTTAGCAGAATTTCACTTGCGTTAGCATTCCCATTGACTCCCATTCATTTGGGCGTCACTTTGACAGCGAATAACTTTACACCTGAGGCGTTTAAAGACTCTGTTTGTCCATTATTTATTTCTAAAGATACACGACAATATATAAAGGGCTCCATTACCTTCTATGTTACATTATGGCCCCGTATAAACAGTTTTTGTAAAAAATAGGCTAACGATTGCATCATAACCACTCGTCTCTCTGTCGCATTACCGTACAGACAGGAGGAGAAGCTCGCAGGCAATTAACTTAATATTGCGTACTGGCGTTACATTTTAAAATACTATACAAAATAATTAATCAGAATACTTACTCCTGCTCACTCACGACAAAGAACTCCCCGATCAAGCTCACCGTCTCTGCAAGATTAACGATGGCAGTTTTCACGCACAGCTACTAGAACATTTACATCTGGCAGACAGGTTGCTGACGTCGTCAAGCTTCGTTTGAGTCTGCGCGTCAGAAACGGAAGTGCTAAAAAAACGCTAAAACTGGGCTTCATTCGTCTCAATTGAGTTCCAATGGGGTCGCTGTGTCCATTTCTTTTACTGTCTATGTCCATGACGTGCCCTCTCCATGAAGACCCGGAAATTTCAGCAAAGGATAAATGGATGCGGTGTGGACGCGCCTGGAAAAACGGGCGCATCGCACCGCGTGCGTGCCGCGACCGCGTCGCTTCCATTATGAGAGTGCATACTGCGCGCCTACATAGGAAATAACGAACTTGAGCACGCAAAAGAAACGATATGTGAACGGCCCCTTAAACAGTTCAGTAGTGCAGAGTTTACAGGTTACTCTAAATTTTGAAGGCTCAAAGTAAAGTACTCCCACTTCCCGCTGAATGCTGCAGAGACGCTGTTCGGGAAGCACGTGACATAAAACGAGGCCACCTATTGGCTATTCGCTACTTCACCTGCTGTACTGGCTGAGTAAAACCTCCGGTGGCTCATTACTGCCACACTTTGGTCACCGCAGATTTGAAATATGCACGAAATGAGCCGCTTATGGCAAATAAAATTTATTTAGCGACGAATCGATTACTAAATTAGTTGACAACTATTTTAATAATCGATTTTAATCGATTAAATCGATTCGTTGTTTCAGCTCTACACACATCGTTGGTTTTGCTTAGTAATTTTTATGGCATCTTTAAGATACAGTGATAAATAGACCATTTATATTTTGAAAACTCTTTTTGAAAAAATAAATATCCCAGAGTTAAATAACATCACAGTTTAAGCACTCCACTACAGTTGAACAAAATACATTCTGTTACATCATTATTTTCATATGTATTTTCAGATTTGCCCATTCTCATTCTTAACATGATGTCATGATAAACAACAAACATATTCTATTACTAATACTTGGGTAAAGGCTATAATTTCACTGCCCTGGATTCTAATTTCTCAAGGCATCATTGTTTTCGTTTTTTGATCTACACACATTTAAAAAACCGTGTTCAATGCATATTCACTATATAAAACATATTCTAACTCAGTCTTTGTCTGTGTACATTAGACAGACATCAAGTATTGTTCTTTTTGTTTAGATATATTGTAGACCTGGTGTGCAACACATGTCAATGTCATTTTCAGACTTACAGTAATGTAATAATGTTTTCACATACACAACAAGGATTGCACTAAAAAAAAAAAAAAACGTATAGTTTGCAAATGTAATTAAACTATTCATCTTGGCTCCATAGTTCATAATCTGCTAGTGCATTATACATTTCATAGTTCCTGTTACTATTATTGCATTGAAAGTCAAGACAACCTACAGAATGGAAACAAAATGTTCTTTCAGCATTCGCAATGGCTCATATTCTTTAAACATTTATGTACAAACTGGCTTTTTTTTAGGACCTCAGACTGTGCATTTCAGAATATGTGAAAATTATATTTATAAAACACACAAAACAGCAAACTTTAAAGCTAAAATACCATACAGTATAAATTATAATGACATTTTGTTTTTATGCTGCGGACCTAAAATAGACTTTGCTATATATATATATATATATATATATATATATATATATATATATATATATATATATATATATATATATATATGCATAAAAATACATGAAATTAACTTTAAAATGCAAAAGATGAGGCTCACAAAGAGTTAAAGTTAAATAGCAGCTTTTGGTCCGGTTCCACAGGGTTGCATTCAGAGTAATGTATTTTGACTCTGACATGACCACAAAAATCTGGTATAGATTGTAAATAGCTATAGGTTATCATATCAAGCAGCTGGATATACAGTATTTCAAAGGCAGCATATTTGAGAATGTCCTTTTTTTCCATCAACTTAAACAATTACTTGGATAATTTCCAATTATCAAGGCGGCCCTCAAAATAATTTTTCATACAGTTGACGGTAAGTAAATGAGTACAGATTTTTTGTTTTTGGGTGAACTATCCTTTTAATGCTGTCTTTGACAGTGACAACTATAATTTACTCTTAGGCAGAGTGAAAAGCTGGGTCGGATTCTTGGAAACATAGTGTAATTTACTGTATATCTGCTGAGCTTCATCTACTCCCGTTTAATTTGCAAATACTCTCATACACCAAATAATGTACAAAAAAAAAAAAAAAAATTGTTGGCCTTGCTTTGTTTTTCAGTCTCTTATTTTCTCCCGTCCATCTTTGTACAGTCTCTGTGGTTTCTGCATCTTCCATATTATTCAAACGATGTAGCTTCTTGCTATGACTTGCTTCCATTCTTCATTACCTTGGTAGGTCTGTTCATCCTTTTCATAGAGTCAGCTGGTTTAGCTTCAGTGTTGCATTTTATGCATAGATCTTGCATTTCCTTCAGGCACCCCTCAAGAGTCTTCATAAACAAATCTGAGCTGGTCTCGGCACTGTCACAGAAGCTTGACACACAGAAGATGATGTGGTCCATCTGAGGATTGTAGCAGGCTCCGTAGCCATTAGGGACAACAGGACCATAGCAGCAGAACATCTCTTCAGTGGTAGGAACCTATGCAAAGACAAGCATTTTTTAAAACAAAAATATTGGTGATCTAGTTCTAAAAAAGTTTCTAAATATTATATTCAAATAAAGATGAATGCACACAATGAATAACAAATCCATTTCAGGTCTATCTTTCATGATTTCAATTAGGCTTTGAAGTGAACCTGGCTTGTAGAGAGAATGTAGTGAATGCTGGTGGCATAGGTGGGATCACAAAACAGCTCTGGCTTTTCTAGTTTCAGCTCCTTGGCAATCTCTCGCAGCCCCAGCAAGTGATTGTCTATTGCCATCCCATTGATTGCCTTTTTCCAAAAAGTGGAAAAACAATATTTTATTGAAGAGTGGATCGTATGAAAATCACAGTTTGAAAATAACGGTCAAACATGATTGTAACTGACAGATTGTGTAATTGTAGTTCAGTTGTCTGTTTCACTTACTAGAATTGTATATTTGGTTTGGGCTTCAATGGCAGTCCAAAGCAACTTCATTTTCTCAACACCCTAAATTAATAAAGACAGAGGTCATTACTAAGGTACTCCTGTTTTGACAATACACACAGCAATCACTACGGATGAGCTGACATTGCATAATTCAGGACAGTTTGTGTAGAGTAAAATGAAAACAGACAACTACATACAGTGGTTTTGGAGCTATTTGTCATAGCTTTCACAAATGCTAAGGCCTCAGGTGTGGAGGAGCGAATGTTGTCAACTCGTCCTTCATGGAAGCGGCGTAATGATGCACTTTCATAGGTTGGTACTAGACGTCCATGACATCTGAGTGCAAAAGGAAAAAAAAAAAAACTGTTTCAGGCATAAAAACTTCACTCCGTAGTACTAAGTCATCTTAAATTAAAGAGAAGACTGACCTGTAAAATGTTAACTGGAGGGCAACTTGAGCATAAGCATCAGGGCTCATTTCCTGTTTCTTGATGAACTCTTTGCCATAACCAGTGAATTTGCTGACATTCATGTCCAGATTTTCCACAAGCCTGTGGGAATTATTTTTGAAAGTCTCTTATGCTCACTGAGGCTGTTTATTTAATCAAAATCACAGTAAAAACTGTAATATTGTGAAATATTATTGCAATTTAATAGAACTGTTTTCTATTCTAATAGATTTTAAAATGTTGTTTATTCCTGTGATAGCAAAGCTGAATTTTCAGCAGCCATTATTCCAGTCTTCAGTGTCACATGATCCTTCAGAAATAATTCTTTTTTCATTTTTGTGGAAACTGTGAAAAATTTGGGCATTCCTTAATTTACAGCATTTAAGATAGAAATCTTCTGTATAACATTTATAAATGGCTTTCTCTAAAACTTTTATTATTTTCTGTCACTTTTTCCCAGTTCTGTGCATCTGGAATGAAATTACTAATATCTTTCAAAGTAAAATCTTACTGACATTTCTAACTTTTTAACAGTACTGCATGTAAGAAACCAAAAGATACTAAATAACGTATTTTATTTTACGCTATTTATCAAATTTTATTATTTATATCAATAATTTAATAATTACCTTTCATGTCTTCTAAGCTAGGCTTTAACAGGATTGGCTAACTTTAGTGTAATAAATGACATGCTATATCAGAATGGAATCTGAACTTACTAGCCTGTTGTATCACCTGTATGTTGACATACCTCTGTAGTTGTTCTGCTGAGGCTGTGAGAAACGTCTGGATTTCTGGCGAGCATTTCCAGCGCAGTCGACTGGGCACAGGAAGCTCACTTATGCTGGCTGCCCTCACCAGCTTAGAAGGGCTTCCTTTCCTGTGAGAGAAACAGTCTTACAGTCCATCACATTGCATCTTCTAGCTTAGTTGCTATACTCAGGCTGTGGGTATATATCTCAAGTCATCTCATTAGAGTTATATATATATAACTCTCTCTATATATAGAGATTCTTTCAGAAGTTAATGTATTCTTTGAATTTGCCAGGCCAACAGTGCACTCTGGGTAATCAAGAGTTACTTAAAAACTTAATCCTGTAAATGAAATATTAATTTGGCTTACATGTATTTCAGTAGATATTCTGTACATTGCACAAGCACTATTCCCTCGAAAGGTGCGTGTTCACATATAACACCACAGCATCCATCTGCACCTATTACAAACTGAAATCATTACACTAGTTTCATTTTACAGCTCATATTCTTGCTCATATGATCAATGAAATTTGAATTCATCTTTGTTTTTTTCTCTTTACCTGCATGGGCTTGTCATACCAACGATTGCCCCCATTTTTGTCTGTGCCCCCTCCGTGGAGCATCAGTAAAGCTCGGTTGGTATCATTCAGTTCAGTGCCAGACGGCTCGTCCAAACACACCAGACACAGACAGCGCTCAATCATGTCTAGAGAGTCCCTGTTGGTAGAATCTGCACCCGATTGAGAAGTATTACATTCTAAGTGTGTGAATTCCATTAACCTGTGCAGAGCTTTTTGATATATCAGGGGAATTTATAGCTATGTGAGAGTTGCTTTTCCAAATAAAGTCAAGTTGTTTAGTTTCTTAATATTTTGATGTCAAATTGCAGGCCCAGTAGCAAATACAGCTTGTATAGTTGAAGATAAATGATGTCTGACCTTTGATCAGCACACTGCGAGCCTTGGCCCACTGTGTTCTGCCATCTGATGTGAGCAGACCGATCGGAGGCAGACGCTCTTCTTCAATGTCTGACATCTCTCTGATTCGCTCCAGCTGAGTGTAAAGGTCTTTTTCATTCAATCGACGAAAGTTTATCACCACGTCGAGAACAAAAAACTGCAAACATATACAGCATGGTATGGCAGAAAACACATCAAGTCTTTGTCTTTACTGCTTGCTTGTGACTTTTTGAGACAATTTATTTACATAAATATAAAGAACAAGCATAACGACATAAAAGCATCAGATATAGTTGTTAGTTTCACTACTTGGTAATACCTACTTGATTTTTACAAGCCACTATCATATGTTGAGGCTCGGGCATAACTGTGCTCTTCTGAGCCACTAAAGTGTCCATTTTTGGCCCTGGCAGACGGTAGGAGGCGAAGACCTTGATGTACTGATCCATACACAGTTGTGTTCCGGCCTGCTGCCCACGACCATACTCTACAGGGAGGACATTTCTGCAACAAGCAGCACATATCCATGTTTAAAAAACTAAACAATACATTATTAGTAAAGTTTTAAGACTTTGATTTGTTAAAAACAAGGAGTATAACATACCCATCTATAAGAGATTTATACTCTAATATGCCAGAAATTAGATTGGCAGCAAATCTGGAGAGGGAAAAAAATGCATAGAAGTATATATATATATATATATATATATATATATATATATATATATATATATATATATATATATATATATATATATATATATATATATATATATATATATATATATATATATATATATATATATATATATATATATATATATATATATATATATATATATATATTATTATTATTATATCAAAACACATTCACAGTCAGCAATGCAAGAAGTTTTTAGAATAGCACTTAATCAAATTAGGTCTATTAAGAAATTCATTGGATTTATTTTATATGCAATGGAATGCAAGGCTGATATTTGGGATTATTACATCCTTTAATACAACATTTAGAAATATTTTATGAGAAACATAACCTATTCTATGTTAAGCCTAAAATGGTAATGTCCATCATATGATGCATTGTTTCCATTTTAGGACTGAAATCGACATCAACTAATGATGGGAGGGAGACTTTGTCTACACATGTACTAATCTGTAGATTAAACTTTCTAGAATGAGAAATCAAGTTCTCATTCACAATGTGCCCCTCAATTATATTGCCATATGGAGCTACACGGTGGATGAAATCATGCAGTTTACAAACCTGACAGCTTTGCATAATCCTAATGCATATACAGTATCCTTAACAATATGTAGACCTCTGCATTTCCATTTAAACAAATTTATATTAATGAAGACATGCAGGGATCATTGTCGTCTCAGTTTATAAAAGTAGTAATTGTCTCTGCTGTATCCTTCCCGTACCTGAGGGTGTCACTTTGACTCCTGAAGTTCTGCTTGGAAAAGACCATCACAGGACTGGAATTGACAGGTAGTGCTAATCTGTTGCTCAAATACATGTCTTCAAGCCAGTAGTCATACACCTTGGACAATGTTCAAAAAGAGACAGAATATGAGCAAATAACTCATTTTAAATTAAAACAAAATTTATCAGAATGTCCCTGCACATTAAACGCAAAGTAGCATACAGAAAGACACTTTTTTTCTTAGCAATTAATGCAGTCCTTACCCAATTGGCTGTATGTTTGCTTCTCTCCAGTAACTTTTTCTGAAGAAATTCTCCCATCCCGCCAGGTGCTCCAAATTTCTCTACAATCGCCTTTGTCTTTTTGAACTGCTCTTCAGGTATGAGGTGACCCATGCACTTCAGGTACATGTCCAGTGTTTGTTTTAAGGGTGGCACTGGGAGCTTTGGGAGGCACTTAATCGAGATCATGATCAGAGCTTTACTGCGATTAATTAACTTTCAGCATCAGGCAGATTCTACTTATGTACCATTTGTTTCCTTGATCTTATGGTATTTGTTCTTAAGCTAATGAGTGTCTTGTCTAAACATGATCCCCTCTGTTATAATGGCATAAAACAAGATCATATATGTTTTGAATGCAGCACTGTATTATCATAATTGTTAACAATGTTTGTAATCAGTTGGAAGATAATGTTTGAAATCTACTACTTTTTAGATAAGTCACATCAGTTAACATTTTTACATACAAATAAAATAGTATTTTGCTTACGCTTGGATTTCCCATGTCTCTTGCTTGTTCCCTTTTCAAAACCGGCATCCTCAGAGTTGAAGAGGTTCAGTTAAGAAAGATGGAAATCCACTGATTAGTTTTCTAGTTCCCTTTGGAACAGACATACAGGTATGAAGGAAAGCTTGCATTGCAAAAAGTTTTCAACAATTATATTTTGTAAATATAATTAGCCATAAACTTTCAAAAAACTGTGCTATCTGGATTTTTTTTTCATCAGCCACATAAGACAAAGCTATGACCAACCTGTAATTATCTCTATGTCTAATATTGACATCTAGTGTAGATTTTTCTATTATATAATATAATTTTAGTTTCACGTAGTCCTTATTTAAGAAGATACTCACCAAAATGTCACACTCTTTGTTTAGTCCTGCGATGTCTCTAAGTATTTATCCAGACTCATAGTCCCGTCTTATTTTTATTAAGAGGGAAGTGTCGTTAATGGTGTGCCTTAACTTGTTTCAGGCGGCATACTTGCGTCCCATTCATTGCAAGTCAGGAGCTTCTTAGGATGCTCCTTAGGAAAGATGCTGAAGAAGCGGTACCTTTCTCAGACTCCACCCACTAAACTCCATTCGCTTGATGCCACATTTACCAGCCCACCTCATATTTTAAGAAAAGACCTTGAACAAAATTTATGAGCACCCTTCCAAATCTCGGAGAAGAAAAAATGTCCGTGCACAAACGCGCTCGATAATTGAATTAAAACGAAATGCGGAGAGGTATATTTTAGACCCTCTTGCACTTAAGCAATTGTTTTTCTTATTTTAAATAAATAGCCTCGATTTACTTCTGTTTTGCGAAAAGCCTTGTGTATATTTCTTTTCACCAGAAACTAACCCTATTTTGGTTAATCGCTTTGTATTTATACCTTTTTTTTCATAGTGGAAAGAAAAGTTTTTTCCCTTTTCATTATATATGATATATATTTTCTACCCACCGGGAGAACCCCTGTTGCACAATAATTTCATCCCCGTGTGTTTCATTTATATTTATAAATATGTATATAGATTGTATTTAAAACGATGCAAGCCTTCTGTTTATGCAGGGTTATTTCTTTTTATGGATAATCTAATTTCTTTTTCGTTTTTTTTTTTTTTTTTTTTTTTTTTTTGGCTCTTTGATGCGTTTCACTGCGCTGAAACTAAATAAGCGCAAACATTTTGCATATGATACTACATTACTGCTTTATGAAACATTAATTTCTATTTTATAAATATCAATAATTACGCATTGTCATTTATTAGAAAAATGGCATCCAGAACGAAATTAATTACATTTTCAGTGTGATGCATTTACAGTAAGTCACATAAGGAGCGCACAACACTGCGTTTCACAGATTTTCTTTTAATTATGTACATTATATATGCACATATGTACACCATTATATTCCGTAATATACAGTAATGCATTCCAGAAATACATCCTAAACATTTAATGCTTGAAACAGACACTGAAAGGCAGGATTCACACAAGTTCCATCATTTTTTTATTTGAAGGTGTCAGGTGACATTTAATACGTACACACGCATCTTCATATTTAATATGTTTGCACCATATTTATATCCCTGAATACAACTTAATACAGCGGAATACTACACATTGAAATTATTTGTATTATTTTTTACGTTTCTTCTATTGGAGAAAAAAAAATATTGAGCTCATCATTTCAGTAAATAGATTGAATCCTTGTATGCCGTTCACCAATGGTTTTATTACGAACAATGATTAACATGTAAATGAGTGAATGCAAAAGAAAAAAAAAACATTTATATTCAGCAGAGGTTCTAACATGATTGTAACAGATGAACTTGGACGACTCAGACTATATGTAGTCTGGCTCAGACGTATGTTCTTCAGAAAATGACTTTGATTGTCCAGCAAATGTCCCGTTCTCGTCGATGGGCACACAGTTACCGGATGAACTGTAGCCGTGCTTCTTTCTTTGGCGTTCCTCCATTCTGATAGTGTCGTAGAGACCTGTGGCTCCGTCCTCCAGTAACATGTTCCTCTCAGAGTGAGATGGTTTCATTAAACTCACGTTGCGCAGCAGAAGCAGGGCTGGTGCGTAAAGTACGTTCGCCAGACCCATGCCCAGATTAAGCTGCACAAAACCGAGATCGTGCACTATTTTACCGGCCACGATGGGACCCAGCGCGTAGGCAACACAGTAGGAGATGTCTGCAATAGCGTATACACCGCCGTATACAGACACGTGGCGGACGTCTACGAGAAAAGCAAGTGTGGGTAATAAAGCTGTGTCTACCAGTGCAATACCGAAACAAATGCCACACAGGGGGATTATCAGCTGCTCAAAGCTTTTGCAGGCCGGTACAATACAAGAACTGGCACCAATGATAACCATGCCAAGCGCCCCATAAAACCACTGCAAGTGTGGGTACTGGGCTGCCAGCTTTACAGTCATGTAAACACCTAATACGTGAGGAAAAAATGCCGGTAGCCAGGTGAGCCCAATCTCCCACTCAGATGAATTCATGGTCTCCTCCATCCAGTTAGCGATGGTGGGCTCCAGGAAAGCAAGTGGGATGTTACATGTGGTCAAAGCTCCTGCCACAACTGCTATGTAAGGATCAATCATTAGTTTGTAAATTGGGGTGCCAACAGGCATATTCTCTCTTGTCCTACTGGAAAAGGGCTTGAGGACAGTCAAGCATAGTATACCATCTGCCAAACATATAGAGGCAAGCACGAAGAACGGCACGCGTTTGCCCGCGAACTCGTACAGTACCCCTCCGAACGGGGGCGCCGCCAGGCTTCCGAACGAGATGAACGCGAGGGCAATGCCCAGCGCGCGACTTCTCTCTGACTCCTCTGTGAACTTGTCTGCGATCATTGCAATCCCAGAAGTGTCTGCGAACGCTGAGCCGAGCCCTTGCAGACTGCGCGCGACGAACAGAGTCGTGTAGTTGTCGGCGAAGGCAAAAATGCATGTCGAGACAAACATGATACTGAGTCCAATGAAAAGAGGGATGTCATAGCCGACACGGTCTATGAAAGTTCCTGTCAAAGGATTGACAATAAGCTGCACAATGGCTTTTGAGGCAAAAAGCACGCCGATCTGTACATCAAAGTTCTCGTTTTGCGTTCTGTTGGTTGAAGAATTAGCAGTTACACGCACCTGCTCTGACTCGCTCTCTAAGCGCGCTAAATAATCGGGCACAATTGGCACGATGACCATGTAAAGCATATTGTCTAGAAGAAGTGCCACACATACAATGACTAGAATAATCCTTCTTTGTCGCTCGGGGTCCTGGATCGCAGTTCCTAACTGTTTAGTTCTTTCCCCCATCTCTGATAGTTTAACGGTGGCGGTTTGCGCCAAGCCACCCGTTTCCTCCGAAGCCATGTTCCACACTTTGTTGTTCGGTTCAAGGAAAATACCTTAATTCTCTTCTACACTGTGTTTTTATCCCACAGGAAGTCTGCGCACATTGGGTTGTCCAACACTCCTTGAATAGTGAAGTCTCGGCGCGCGGAACAACTTTTCCTGCTTTATCTTGCAGTCCTTCGTTGCGCGTGCATTTCCTCTCTCGTGACTACTTTCAGGCAGTGTTGTTTCATCGTATTCGTGTGAGGACGCCAATTTTGTTGTAGCAGGACGCACGGAGCCTGAAAGAGCATGAATAGATGAATTCACCTGTAGCGCAATGTCATCATTTCTCCTCAGCTGTCTTCTAATTGATGCCACCCAATGCAGATGCGCTTACATCCTGATTCCATGGGAATCGCTCCTCTTTTTTTCCCAGGATGTGACGCACTGTTTGATACCCCCTCAGGAGGTTCCCCAACCAGCTGGGTCTTTTATGCTAATTTAACACGTCATGTCCATAACGCCAGGCAGTGCTTTGCTTTATAACTTACAAATATTGAGCGAGCTTCTGTAACTGCTTAGGACCACAAACCTTAAGTCACCGAGCTCGACAGATATGCTGACTGCGAGGAAGATGCCCGCCACTGTTATTTGTGTTGCTCAGTAAGGACTCACTCACTGAGAAATTATTGATCGCCGTTATTTATTTTCGAAAGAAAGAGCGCCCCGTGTATCTTTTTCCCTGACAGGTTGTATTATTCTCCGACGGCTATTGCCCACATTTCAAAATATGTTTTTAAGGTTTCAATTCGATGGAAAGGGAGAAAGAAAATAACTGAAAAGAAAAAAATACGCACATAAAGCGTTATGTCAAGTGGAATAACGGCTATGTAGGCCTAACTATATCATGCGAGGTTAAAATGCGTTTAATTAGTTTGATAAAAAGCTTTTTAAGGGGCTATAGTGTATAAAAAAAACGAATATTTCTGAAATGAGTAGCATCATTTTACGAGAAAAGGCATTTTACAAAATAGCAACAATTGTATGTCTTCCATAAATTGTATGTACTGTATACAAATCAGTTTATTAGATTTCAGCACCACAGCTGGTTGGACAGCTCCTCATGCTGTAAACTGCACACTGCAGGGATCCTCAATTCTAGCCCACGAGATCCACTTTACCACAGAGTTTAGATCTAACCATAATCAAACACACCTGAGCAAGCTAATCAATGTCTTCAGGATCATAAGAAAAACACAGGTAGGTGAGTTTGATGAGGGTTGGAGCTAATATCTGCAGTGCATTGGCCCTCCAGGGCAAGAGTTGAGGAACCCTGCTGTCCATATTTGTCAGGGCGCTTTCAAGGTAGCAGTGAAAGGAATAAGTATTGCAATTTTTAAAGATTTGTTTTTCCCTGCAGTTGACTGACAGTCAGGATGTAAAGTTTACTCTTGTTAAAGTATTATATGACCAGTAATTTTACTGTTAACGCCATCTGCTGTCCAAACCCCCCAACGAACTCGGGTTGGCGTTTCCTGCCTCATAACAATAATTAGGTGTTAGTGACATCTAGTGGTTTGCTTGATATATTGCTGGGGGTCTAATGTGCTAAATGGTGAATCTGGACATGCTGTCTTCCAGTTAATTTAAAATCCTATTGAACTATTGAAAAAACAGCAGTGTGAGCTGTTGTTGATTCTTGTTAGTGTTCTTGTTAGAGAATAATCAGATTCCAAAAATTATGTATTTGTAATTGCATTGTTACATTTTAAAATACTCGTAATCAGATTACATTGATACTTTTCTGATTAGGTTAAACAACAGTAAATTAATTGAATACACTATACTTCTATCCTTTACAGCCTCGTTTTCCTTCCTGTCAAAAATGATGTATCCTTATTAAGTTTGACAGTGATGGACAAAATTATTTGATTATTAAAATTATATTTTGCTGTAGTGAGTCAGAAGGAACTATCACTTTACATTTCCGAACATTCAATTTGCAATTAATTGTAATAATTCAGTGAGATTTTTGTTTGCACAAGGAGTCTGACAATAGCCAGTGCTCCACACACAGTGTTTTTGGAATGACATGAAGACACAGAACAAACTGAGAACTGTGGCAAACGCTCAAAGATGCTTCAAGAGATCTACTGTACCTGCAAAGCTATCTGAAGTTCAGGTGCAAGTGCACCTAGCCTAGGACAAAAGCTGCTTTAAACGTAAAGGGTGGTCACACCAAATGTTGATTTAATTTAGTTAATAGAAGTTAATCGATAAAAAAAATCTATTTATGACATTATTTTTGAAAGCATCCTCAGTACAGCATTTTTACATCAATGCCTAAAACTTTGCACGGTACTGTAGATTTCTGTTTTCATGAAGCGTCTTGCAGACATTGCCACAGTTCTTTTGGATTTAGTCTGTTTCAGTTTTTTTTTTTCTGATTCTTCCTGTTTATTCCAGAAAGAGATCACAGCACTGTCTGTCGTCTGATTCCTAAACATACAAAAATCTCACTGGATTATGACAATTAATGGCAAAATGAATGTTTGGAAATGTAAACTGATATTTTCTGACACTGGCACTACAGAAAAAGGTAATGACTGACGTAAAAGCATTTTTTATCTTGTGAAAATACTAATGCCCTAATAATTTTGACCACTACTGTATAGGCATACAAACCAATAATTCAATTAAGATGGCCACAAGATGGCCCTAGTAGGGCATACATACTCAGCCAGACCTGAATAATATTAACATAGATGTGTGTGTGTGTGTGTGTGTGTGTGTGTGTCCCATTTAAAAAATAATTGTAAGTGATATTTATGTTGGATACTATTCTGCAGACAAAGTGGTATAAATCCATGAAAAGAAAAGGTATGTTTTCTTACTCAATGGTGGAAAATCTATAATGAACAAACCCACACAAAAAATAAATGTAATAATAATAATAAACCTTTGCATCACATGATATGGTTTATTTATTTGTGGCTGTTGTTCTCATATGCTCTGTCTTCCCCTCTCTCTTTTTAATCCCTCACTCTACAGCCTGTCTTTGCAGTCTATTCATTCACTGGAAATATGGTTTTAATTCCTTGCATTGGCTTGGTGTGAAGCATATGCGTCATATCCCCAATCCACCCTCCTCCTCTTCTTCAGTCGATTTGTTCTCTGAGGATCAAAGTTTGTGTGCTGTTCCAACTCTGTTCTGATCTAATCTGAAATCATGAGAAACAAGTTCACCATGTAATCTTCTGTGGTAAAAAGTATTAATTCATGATGTCTGTGTTTAAGTTGGAGCAATCATGGTTAAACTCCCATTTTATAGGCTCTGTAGTCAGATGAAGGCTGTGTTTTATTTCAGTGTTTTGACACTTTCAGATTTTGCTCTGATTGTAATATTCTGTTGGCAGGATAATTGTCACGGTTGTGTCTGAGGAAGGCAGACGAAGGCAGAAGTTGCAAAACCAACAATCGTATTTTACTTAAAAGACATGCACAATTCAACTCAAAGTAGAACGGATAAAGGCTAAGGGGAGAACTGCGAGTATTCGAAGGGGAGCAAACAAAATAAATAATAAGTTAATTAATCAAACACAGAGAAAACAGAACAAGAACTAAACATAACACTGACAATAATCAAGATACTCTGAATTATTTTTTAAAGAAATTAATCACTGAACGTGAAGAAACACGTTTTTACATGTTCGTAAGATCATCTCCTTGAACATTTGTAATTATCTAGTGGGCACGTTCTGGGCAAAAAAAAAAAATCAGTTGTGGTTGATCTTTTAATATGTTTCTGAAACCGAATCTGTTAAAGAGAAGTACATTTTTAGTACTGGCCAAATTAATTTGTGTTCATACCCTGATTACTGTATGTTTGTTTTACCGTTTACTTGCACATACTGTGTAATATGTGAAGACAGTGTTTGATTTGAAACTGTGTGTTCTTGTCATGCAGTGTAACATATCACAGGCATGCTGCATGTCAGATTAAGATGTGCAGGGAAAAAATGATTTAAAATGTTTAATCCATGTGCCTGAGTGAATCATAAACAAAAGGATTATACTAACCTTGTTGAGAAAATAACAATTTCATTAATGGAGGCTGGCTCAGACAGCAGCCAAGCTAGTCACTTGTAAAATTAACCCAAGATAAGATATAGTTACACATCATCAGCTCTCTGTTTCTCTTCATATTAACAGATGAAAACCTGGACAGCAGTTTCACATTTAAATATTTAATACAAAATATATTTTCTCAGACCTCAGAGTTAAAGCTCAATTACACTATGTTATTATTATTATTATTTTATTAAAATGTAAATTCATATATTTTTTTAATAAATTCAACTCAATTATACTAATTTCTCCTCTGGCTGAGTGCTTTAAGGTTTTATTTTATTACACCATTGTATTGAAATGGCTCAAGTTAATTCTGATATTAATATTCACATTTTGGAGACACTTTTATCCAAAGCTATAGAAGCAATTCAACCAGTAAAAGAGCAATATTATGTAAGTGCTGTGAAAATTTAGTCTACCACAGTAGACATAGCAAGGTTTTTTTGATAAATAAAAAGAAAAAAGTAGATAGAATAGAAAAAGAATAGAGAATGATGGTGTTATTGGATCTTTTTTCATAAATAAAAGAACAAGTAGGTAGAATAGAAATAGAATAGAGAGTGTTAGTTTTAGAGGGTCAAGAAAAATAACTTAAATGAAAACTAGAAATGTTCATATAGTTTTAATTTGAGTTACTAAAGCTAATTCGAAACATTAATAAACACTATAATAGTATATAGATAACATTTAAATGATCCACTAACAGTGTTATTTTTATTTATGTGTCTAAATAATTCTTGATATTCAGGTTTTTTTTTTTAAGGTCAGGTCAAATTACTACAAAAGTCGTGCAGGCAATATGCATTTATACCATTTCATTCAACAAAATAGTTAAAATGACTTTATTGCTTTAAATGACTAAGAACACAGAGCTCTCTAAAGAGCAATGACGCACACATCAGTAATCCAGATTACACTATGTCCATAATCCTTTAAAATACAATTTCTTTAAAAAAAAAAAGAAACAAATGGTTTTGACTGTTTTATGTCTAATTGTTCATACATTTATTTGATGTTTATAAATTAACACGGAGTAGCACAAATTTCCAATATTCCAAAATGTTTGTTGCTACTATAAATGGACCTTGCTTTCATCATTTTTTCACTGATGTTGTGTTGACTATCACTCTTTGTGAAAAACGCTGGCAGCATGAACTGCCAGTTCTGTTGACATGACAGGCTGCTTCCCATTTACATTTGCGTAATGATTGCATAATATACTTCAAATGTTGTTTAATCAAACATAAATACTTGACTTCTGTCAGCCAATCTGACTTTTCATTCTGCTCTTGAACATTTGGACATCCGATCGTAAGCTTGTGACTGATTACTCTGGATTGCAGGGAAGCGGCTCAGATACTCTTGATGTCAGTACAATGTGTTGCATATTATAAACTGAAAACATATCAAAGAACCATTTGTATATCATAGTGACATCATACTGTATGTGCGATTTTATTTATTTCACTTGTCTGGACCTCAAAGCAAATTCACTTGGATTTTTAAAAAGCTGCAGGCCAATGTTGTTAATATACAGCAGACTGATTTCAAAAGTTTGGAAAAAACACCACACTCCATGTTTTTCTAAATGTATTTTGTCTTGACAATGAAATTCAATTTTTATGCCAGTTATGCATTGGTTTTCATTAACAAAAAATACTGTAAATACCAGCAATATTTCAAAATTACTAATGGCTTTTGTGACTTGGTTGCCATCCACAAATTCCAAAAAATTACCAAATTTTTTTAAAAATCTGCAGTGATGATTTAAGATATTTTATAGAATTTTTATAAACATTATTTCCATGTATGCACATAAGTGGACAACATTTATAGTTTTAAAAATATTTTAGTTTGTTTTCAATTTCCGTTATTTGTCTGGATTTCTGAATGCAAGATCATATTAGAAATATCCAATAATATGTTAGTAATGCTATATAAATATACATAGTTGCAGAAGCTAAAGCCTTATCTTATGTCAAATGCTATTTGCATTTGCATGTATTGTAGTCTGTTATAAGATTATCCAAATGTTGGATAAAATTCAGAAATTTTAAAGTAAACCCTGTTGAGCCAAAAGGTTGTATGTTTTACGCCAAAATTCTTGCAAAATTACTTGCCATTATATGCTAATTTCTCTTTAGTAATGATATTTCTGTTATTCACACTTCATGCACACTACTCAAAATTGAAACTATAAATATTTGTAATACTTTTAATTACAAACATTTTATGTTACCTGGCAAAGTGTTGTTGTTGTTGTTGTTTTTTTTTTTTTTTTTTTTTTTTACAAAGTACAAAATACCAACATAAACATGATTTGGCACTAATTTATTAATTTTCAGATGCCAGAATGATTCATGTTGAAACTGCGGCAGAATCTGCAGGGGGAAAATGAGATCACCAGTCTGAACATTTCCAATCGCAGTGAGTCTCATGCATAATCTTTTCCTTTTGACTAATCTTGTGCACTGGGGAATGTGTTTTCATGAAAAGCACCGTTGTTTCTGGGATTAGAAAATGTTGCTTGCCTAATTCTGACTCATAAGCTTTATGTAGACCTTTATCTCATAGCAAATGATTTCCCTATGTAGAAAATAAAGTACACTTTATTTCCTGGTTGTGCCAAACTGTACGTTTGGTTAACATGAAATAAATCAATATACTTTAGAGTAAGTAAATTCAGTAAATTAATTTGTTTATTTTTTATAAGCAGACGGATTTTCACTAATTGTGACATTTAAAATCCAGTTTTGATGTACAGTGTAGCAGTACTTATATGCAATAAAATATCTCGGAAGTTCACCCACAACCTCAAAAATAGGTTATATTGTTCCTGAATGTGGTTCCTTTCAAAACAACTTTTATGGAAGCAGCTTAACCCTTATTAAATGACAGCCACAAGTTATCTTCTTAATGTGCTTTGTAATGATAGGGATAAAATTGGACCCCTTTCTGTAACATTTCCATTAGAGGCAGCTTATGTGGTTTGTTAGGTATCAGTTTAGAAATTGTATTACTTGCTGAACTCTTCTATATTAAATATTAAAAACCAAACTACCACTCCTAATCACTCCACAAAAATACAACAAAAGGTGGTATACAGTTAGTATAGAAAAGAATCACCCCCCTTTAAAAGAACCACATCCATCAAATGATCTCTGGGATCAAAGTGGTGCAAGATGGATAACATTTTTTGAAGGCTCCTTTGATGTCTAGAAGTACAGTGAAGTTTGTTATTAAGAAGTGGAAGGTATTTGGTTCAACACAGACCCTCCCTGGATCAGGATGTTGCTCCAAACTGGATGAAAGAGCCAGGAAATTAGGCTACCAAGAGTTGCAGTAATTGTCATTGTGTGTCATTGTGTGCATGTGAGGCATTATCACAAATTCTCCACAAATGTGGCTTATATGGGAAGGTTTCAAGAAAAAAGCCACTCCACAAGAACATGCAGTCATGACTGAGCTTTGCCAAAATACACCTTGAAGATTCTGAGGCAGATGAGACTAAAATGTAATTGTTTGGCCTCAACCCCAAATGATATAACTGGTGGAAATCCAATACAGCTCATCATCCAAATAACAGCATTCCTACAGCAAAGCATGGAGGTGTTTCTCTGAAGCAGGGACTGGAGCACACATCAGGATGGAAGGAAAATAGGATGAGGCAAAATAGCAAATTCTGCTGCCCTCTGTTAGAAAGTTGTGGAAGAATGTTTAACTTCCAACATGACAATGACCCAAAGCACACAGAGGTTAAAGGAGAAAAAGGTGAATGTCCTTGCATGGATAGAGCCCAGACTCAAACCCCACTGAAAATGTGTGGAATTACTTGAAAACTGTAGTCCGCAAACAGCCACCTTCAAATTTAACTGAACTTGAGCAGTTCTGAAAAAAAAAAAAAGATTGGTCAAATTCTAGTAGTGCAAAGTGAGTAAATACAACATATCCCAACAGATTAAAGGCTGAAATTAAAGCTAAAAGTGGTTCAACACTACTGAAACAAGGGGGTGATCCTTTTTTCCAACTTGGTGATTCTGTTTTTTTTTATTTATTATTTTTATGACATGTTGGTGTTAAATCTTTCACTTGAATGTTATAAGTTTCACTGATAAAATACAGCTGGATAAAACAAAAACTGTGTTCATATTTGTTTCAGGCTGAAAAGCAATCAAATGTCATTTATTTTAAAGGGGGGGGGGGGGGGGTGATTATTTTCTATTCACACTGTAAGCACACATTGCCAATATGAGAGTGTCATATCTGTTAGAAACTACCAGGACATTAACTGTTATAACATTCTTAGTTTATTTGGACTTGTTCTGTATAGCAGAAGTCTCAATCTTTTGGCCAGTGAGCAACTGCCAGATTCCTCCTCTGTAGTTCTCATTTCCAAGGGAGTTCAAAGAAGTTGAAAGTAGGAAATGTCTTGGCCAAAATGGCTGCAATCTGTAAGAATACATTCAGAACAGATTCATTTCATGCACACAGTATTGAATATTTAAATAGTTTAAAAACTAATATTATTTATCAGATTCTGTCTCTAATTTCATTTCATAAAAAATCCAGTAAAAATGATACTACAAGTATGAATATATTTTAAAGTGTTATTTATTCATGTAATGGCAAAGCTGATTTTTATAAGCTATTGCTGCAGTCTTCAGTGTCAGTCATTCTAATATGCTGATTTGTGATCAAGTAACAAAACTTGTTGTGCACCTATTCAATTCATTCATTCAAAAAAATAAAGAAATAACAAATTCCTGACTCAATGATTCAATGTTTTTATGTGAGGTTTACTGGTAATCTGTCATTATAGTAATTCAAGCCAGCATGACTTAACCTTACAATATATTATTTTTGTGTTCTACAGACAGAAAGGTAAGTAAATGATTCATTTTGGGATGATCTATCTTCTTTGGATGTCTCCTGTGCTTCGGACATGATTTCCTCACCATTCTCAGTTTAGGAGAGACAAGGGTTGTGTTCTCCACAACAGCATAGTAAACCAGGATACCATAGGGGTCCCAGCCAAACAGCATGGTCTTCAGAGGAGTGCCACAGCTGAACTGCACATAGAGAGCAAGCAGGAGATTTAGTCTTAGTTGGATTTCTAAGTCTCATGCTGAAGATTTTACTTTGATGTAGTATACACCATTAAACATTCAACTGTTCTGATGAGTGAACAAGTAAATGCATAACACTCAAAAAAGAGTTAAGCAAAACTAACGTATTAAGCATAATTAACCATGAAGGCTCAACAAATACATGAAGAAATTACCTACATAGCCTACTACACACTAGTTCTTTTATGTTTACTACTGGGGGAAAACCTGAAGCGATTCTGTGCTAGTATAATATTAATAATAATAATACAATTTATTTTCTATAGTGACTTAAAAGAGTAGCATCTCAAAACACTTTACAATAATACAATTAAATAAAACATACTATTATACAGTACAAGAAATACCTGAGAGAAAAGAGAGAAAGAAAATGAGACATAAAAAAATAGCACATTAGAACATGCTATTAAAAGTTCAACAAGTAAAAAGAGAAATTTGACAATTAAATTTTTTCTCCCCAATGTTCAGCGCAATAAATTCCTAGGCCATAGTGACTGGTACAGCCAGAATTGACCATCTTCCAAAATATCACCAGCTCTTATGAAATCTAGAAGTGAAGAAACAAATTTCATAGTTTAGCTGCGAGGTAGAAGATTAGAGCTAGACGGGGATTGGTATTCAACGTTATGGCCAGTTCAGAAATATTTTCTCCCTTTAATTAACAGCTGCATTTCTTTGTAGCCTATCAGATTCCAAGATGCATCCTCATCTAAATGAAAATAAAGCGCATGCTTTTGCTAATCCTCATCTGTCCTTTTTATCTGCTGGATTCGTAGCAGTCACATCACTATGGAACATCGGAGCAGAGAGGCGATTACATGCTGGTTATTTTCCCCATAATTACAAGTGGATGGTTCTTCATTAAAACTACGTTCAGCGGTGATTTGTTGACACTAGTAGTAGTAGCGATATGTCTTTTACTGTCTTTTTGGGTCTCCTACTGGCATCTTGTTTCTTTCCACTTGTTCGGAGTACCTGTCCTTCCCAATGCAGCTGCTTTTATCATAACCTGAGTGATGGATCAAGAGCCAGGTAAGTCTGTATTTTATCTCATTAAATCTAACTTTCCCCTATTTGTAATGTGGTGTACCACTTGTGCATTTTGGTTTTTGTGCATTGCACACTCGGCAGTATTTTGGCTGTATTTTATACATTACATATTATCTTTAATAAATATTTACACAGAAACATATACGTATGTATTTAGCCTGTTTATTAGAGTATTTTTTTTTTAAAATATGGCAATTTAAATTCTATTTTTTTTCAGTCAATTCCATCTAGAAAACAAGAATTTCTATTTTCATTGCACAATATGTGTACATTTATTTAGAAAAATAATGACTAACGTTTAAAAATTGTAATTTTTCACAAGCATTTTTAGCATCAGTCAAAGACTGCTGGTTTTAAAGATCCATGTGCGCATGCTTTCAAATCCCTGCTTATGACTCTTTATTTTTGGTTCTAATGCGTTTTGCAGGAGCGTGATTTGCAACGATCCCGAGATTTCCCTGGTACCTGCCTCGTTCCCAGGCGACACCTCGAAGCTTCGGATTGAAAAGACTGCCATCAAGAGGATCCCGAGCGAGACTTTTAGTTATCTTTCTAATTTAGAATTCCTTTGGATGTCTTTTAACGTTTTATCCTCTCTCAACTCGGACAGTTTTCGGGGTTTGTACAGTTTAGAGGAACTAAGGCTCGATGGAAATTCGCTTACTTCGTTTCCGTGGGAATCCCTCATGGACATGCCTAGTCTAAGGCTACTCGATATACACAACAACCAACTGTCCTCAATACCATCTGTGGCTGCATCCTACCTGAAAAATTTAACCTACCTGGATTTATCCAGCAATAATCTCCTGACATTGCCATCTGAGGTGCTCAGTACTTGGTTGACTGTCAAACCCACCCAGGGAGCAGAAAATTCAAAAATTATTCTTGGTACAGTATGTTTGTCCTTTGTCTTCCTTTCTTAATTTCTTTTGTATATAGTAGATTATATTGCAGTCATTCTACTTCATAATTTTCCGTTTTAATTAAGTGTTGCTTGTCTTTTCTTTGCAATTATTTGTGAAATTTACTAGCAATTTATGACTGAAAAACATTTCAAATTAAATCCTGCAACATTTATTTGTTTTTTGCATTTTAAAAAGTCCTGCATAAAAATACATGAGATAAAAAAAAAAAAAAAAAAAACACTTAGAAAACTTTCAGAGGAAATGCTTTTACAATTATTTATATACTGTATATATATATATATATATATATATATATATATATATATATATATATATATATATATATATATATATATATATATATATATATATATTTATGTATTTACAGTACAAAGGTTTTCTTTATTTAAGAGTTTTGTTGTAACTTGCCACTGAACATTTGATTTGCCCTAGGTCTTCATGACAACCCCTGGTTGTGTGATTGTCGATTATACGACTTGGTCCAGTTCCAGAAGTCTCCAAGTCTGTCGGTGGCTTTTATTGATACGAGGCTCAGGTGCGCCGATCCAGAAAGCCTCTCTGGAGTTCTGTTTAGCGATGCTGAGCTCAGGCGCTGTCAGGGCCCTCGTGTCCACACGGCCGTAGCCCGGGTGAGGAGTGCAATGGGCAACAATGTCTTACTGCGATGCGGAACCATTGGAGTTCCCATCCCCGAGCTGGCCTGGAGAAGGGCAGATGGGAAACCACTGAATGGGACAGGTGAGTCAGCGCAGTGGCAGGCGGCTAAGCAGCATTAGCCAGAAGTGCACATGCACAGTGATAACACTGTTGGCACGGACACAACAATGCACTGTGATTACACAATACTAATTAGTTCTTGCATTTTCAGTGAATGTACTCAAGCGTTCTGTATTTTCCTCCAAATTTTGCAGCTCAACTGGAAAATTCGAAGGAAGGAATAGTGTGGTCAATTTTAAGTGTGCCTGCCGTGTCCTATCGTGACACGGGAAAATACATCTGCAAAGCAACAAATTATGCAGGGAGCGCAGAAGCCGTCATTTCACTGATCATAAGCGATGCACCCAAAGCTGAGAATCCGACTGTGGATCCAAAAACCAAAGTAAAGTCCAAGAAGCCAAACCCAATAGTCAAAGCAGCCTATCAAGAAAAACACTTCGCAACATATGTTTCCCAAACACCCAACAATGCACTGCCACTTGATGCCACCTTGAGCTACACAGGCCCATATCCAGGTATGGAAAGTGACAATGCCGCTAACAGTAGGACATATGCCCAAACGGCCAGTCCTGATGGGTTCTTAGAGACCAATCTGAGCAACTTGGCTGCGAACACATCCTCACTGCAGCAAGACCCTGATAGGGTTGTGCGCTCTGTGAAAGTGATTGGCGATACGGACTACACCGTGTGTCTGAACTGGAGGGCACCAACCGCCAAGAACACAACAGCTTTCAGCGTCCTCTACGCCGTGTTTGGCGAGAGGGATATGCGCAGAATTAATGTCAGTCCAGGCAACAACCGGATCATCATCGAGGGACTGGTGCCAAAAACCAAATACATAGCCTGTGTGTGCGTCAAGGGGTTGATCCCCAAAAAGGAGCAGTGTGTAATCTTCTCAACAGATGCAGCGGCAAGCGCTAATGGAACCCAAAAGCTCATTAATGTTGTAGTAATCACGGTTGCTTGTGTGATAGCCGTGCCTCTGACTGTGATCGTGTGCTGCGGGGCACTCAAAAGGAAAATCAAGAAGTTTCTGGGCAAAAAGCCCAAAGACATTCAGGACTCGTATGTGACGTTTGAGACTCTGTCTCCTAGTACCAAGGCCAAAGGCTTGGAGGGGGAATATCTCAAGAGACTGAATGCAGAGGAGTCCAACAGACTGCTGTCAGCCCGGTCCAGCCTCGACTCAGAGTCCACAGCTAAGATTGAGGGACAGCCCAATGAATATTTCTGCTGACAATATCCCTCAGCCACAATTCCACCACGCAGCCACAACAGTATCCAGGCCCAGCCGCAGTACCTGAGTGCACATAATCTGTACCAGCAGTACATGACTGGCCATTCATAAAGAAGCTTCAGGATACTTAGCATAAGTAACAAAGTGCACAAGTGAAGACTTTTATGTTATCTTGGTAACATTGCTCTTTGTTGCTTTTGGACTTGGTTCTAAACTAAGCATTTGGCTGGTGGTGGGGTTTTGGCTGAGCAATCCAAGGAACATGTAGATATAGACGTTTGCCTATTCGAACAGTGGTGGGAAGAACTGATTCAAAGGGAAATGCTTATATATATTGTTGTTTATTAATTTCCACAGTTAGTTCATATTACAAAATTACTGTTCTACCAAAATAAAAAAGAGTCTAGTTTAACAATATAATGGAAAAATATTAGTTGGGATTTGTGGTACACTGAAGAAAAAAGGAATGGGGGAAGAAACAATTTTCACTTCTAAAAATTATTATTATTATTTATTTTTTTACAATGTATGCACCAACATTGTCATAATTTTTTATGTGACATTATTTATGTTAATGTGAAATCTGTGCCACCTTAATGATTCTGAAATGTTGGGTCACAGGTAGCTTAGTAGTACCCATATATGTTTCAAAATACATTTTGCAATATATATATATATATATATATATATATATATATATATATATATATATATATATATATATATATATATATATATTTATTTATTTATTTATTTTAAAAGTGTAACATTTACTTCCTTTTTTACAATAGTAGGTCAGACCTACAAATAAGTTCCAATCAGTCTCTCGCGGGTACGTCTAGGATTACTGATAATAGGCTTTGCTCTACTGTACCGGCAGTCATGTCGTGCGCAGACACTGAGTGGACGTTTATAGGAGACTATGGATGCCTCAATTATATTTTGTTTTATTGTTTTCTTTCTTTTATTTAGTCATATCAGCTCAGAGTGTTTTCCAGGATGTTCCTGTGGTACTGACCGTTATGGGAGGTTAGTTTCAGTTCCTTGATTGTTGTTGTGATGTTGTGAACAGGGCAAGCACAATGTGAGAATCTGTAAATATGAATATATGTATGATTGTAGGAACTTTTTGTCCCTTATGTTAAAGAAAATAATGTGTAAAAAATGTAGTAAAAAATGGGTTATATATGTGTATGTGCTTTTATGTATTTGTTTATTTTATTTGAATTCCATTGAATGCCATTACTGTCTCACCAAACACTTCCCCAGAGAAAGGGAACACATAATTTTGACTTTATAAATTCAATGTCAGGGGTCATCCAACCTTTAATAATTTTTTTTTATAAATAAATAAAATAAAATAAAAACCTTTTTTCTAGGTCACTCACATGTATGGCAGCACCATTATCCGGCATTCCTAAGGACATACCAGAAGATTTGACTAAAATCCGAATAGAAAAATCACAGTTAAGTGAGCTACCAAAGGCAGTGTTTTCCCATCTTAAGTTACTAAAGCATCTCTGGCTGAACTTCAATGACATCGCTATCATAAATATCAAAAGTCTGGAAGGTTTGGGCAACTTGACGGAGCTCAGGTTGCAGGGTAACAAACTGCGTTCAGTACCATGGACAGCGTTCGAGGAAACACCCAACCTTAAGATCCTGGACCTGAAGCACAACCGCATCGACGCCCTACCGGAACACGCGCTAAAGTTTCTACCAGCCCTGACCTATTTGGATCTGTCCTCTAATCAGCTCTCAGTCGTTTCTAAAGACGTCTTCCTCAACTGGCCTCTCTATCACACAGAAAACAAAGATGAACAACCTACAGTGTCCAATGTTGTTCTGGCGCTTCACGAGAACCCATGGCTGTGCGACTGTCGCCTGGGAGGCTTCATTGAGTTCATCAAATCGCTGAGTCCACCATTCATTCTAATGAACTCATATTTGACATGCTCTGGCCCTGATTTCAAGGCAGGAAAATTTTTTCATGAGGTCCATCTAAAGACGTGTGTGAAGCCAGTGGTCAGTTCCCCAGACACTAACATCACTGTGCTGTTAGGAGGGAACATCACGTTAACATGCTTTGCCACGGCCAGACCTGAACCTGCTGTTCGATGGATATATGATCTTAAGATACTAAGAGGATTTCATGGTAAGAGATATTCTATTAAAACATGTTTACATATGTTTACCATCACTTAGATATCTTTATTTAAAAATTAGGTGCTTAAGCCTCAATTAGTGCACACATATATAATGACACTATAAATATGCAATAACATACTTAATAATGCATATCATCATAATAGTCATTATTAATTAATATATATTTTTTATAAAATATTAATAAATTGTATATTTATCTATTAAAATAATATAATATATATAAAATATTGTAATAAAAAAAAAAAATATTAATAATAAATTGTTGTTACGTTGTCCTTAATTTAAAAAAAATGTTCATTGTGTGTTCAGAGATTCAGAGCCGTGTGGATGAAGACACTATCAGGTCTCAGCTGATCATTCCTTCGCTCCATCCGGCCGATCAAGGGCTCTACACCTGCACTGCCAAAAATTTCATTGGCAATTCCTCCATCAGCATTTTATTGGACGTGAAGTCTCCGGAAGGCTCTGTGTCTCATTCCTCAGGCTTCCCTGCTGCTATCGCTGAGGAAAATGTTTACATCGATATCCGTATTTCCAAGCAAACAGTCTATGGCATCACAATTGAGTGGCATGCTGTGACAGAAAATCCAGCTGAAACCTGGTTCACCATCCATTTTGGACACTATGACACAATTAAGAAGGAGCAGATATACATTGGGCCAGGTATCAACACATACTCTGTCACAGACCTGCTACCAGCCACTAAATATGAAATCTGTGTTACTCTAAAAAAACAGGCTCCTCAGAAGGGCCAGTGCATTGTATTTGTGACAGGCAGTGATTTCAATGAGATGGAACAGAGAGAGAAGCTCATTCATATTGTCGTCATTGTATTTGCCATGGTGCTTGCAGTGCCTGCAGGAATGTATGCCTGCACCACCAATGCCAAGTTCAACTGCTTTGAGCGTTGCACAGAGATTTGGAGAAACAGGAGACATTCTGAACGCTCTCACATGCCTGACGAGAGGCAGGGCACATTTGACAGTCTCCAAGCTGCCAGTGATGAGGGCCTCTGTAAGGAGTCCAGCAAAGAGCAGGAGGACAGACGAAGGTCTGCAGAGAAGATACAGAAAACAAAGAATGAACAAAGACCAACAGCTGAGCTTAACTGACAACACACACTCAAAGATAGCTATAGACTCATTAATACCCATGAAAATATTCATTTTAATTATATTTATCTAGCTAGAGTAGAGATCAGAGTACAGTTAATATGCTTATTATGGATTCCACAATCTTCAGAAGAGAGTCTCAACTGGTATTGACCTCATGGATCTGCTGCTACCGGACAGGTTTTTACAAACAAACTGACCAAAAAAAAAAAAAAGACCAAAGGAAATCTTTGAATAAAAGCAAAGACCATTAATATACAAGGGACCAAATGCATTTTGACAACTAGTGGCAATTACTAGTGCTCAAAGTATAGAAAACATGGACCCACTTTATATTAAGTGGCCTTAACTACTATGTACTTACATTTTAATTAATGATTTAGTACAATGTACTTATTGTGTACATACATGTTATTACATTGTACTTATATATTTTTTAAAAACTACACGTAATTAAATCTGTTTTTAATTTCTGTAATTACATTTATAATTACACTGTTGACCCATACTTTACACCTTAACCCACCCTTAAACTTACCCCATCCCACCTCAATAGCAGCAAAAGTGTTTTACAATACAATATGAACACAATAAGTACATTGTACTTATTTTTTATGTAAATACATAGTAGTTAAGGCCACCTAATATAACGTGGGACCGAAAACATTCAAAATACAACTACTTTGTTTATTATTATTATTATTATGATTATTATTATTGCACTATGATTGTTAAAATCATTGGTGTGTTTTATGTAACATATTTTCATGCACATCTTTTTAAGTAGACACACACGTCAGCTGGCAAACCCTTTGACAAACCAAGGAAAAAGCCACATACAGACGATGATAACTGAACAATGACTGATATGAGACTGAAATACACTGACCTTTGAAAGAATTGAAACTGAGTTTAATTTGAACTTGAAGTTATTGTTTCGGGGAAGGAATTATGTAAATATTATTTTATAAAATGTATTTACTCCTAATATATATATATAATTTTTTTAAAACAAGTTAGATGCCATTCGTCTGTCAGTACATGTATGAATTACAATGGAAATGTTTTTCTGAACTTGTTTCTGTAGTTGATTTTGATACATGTATATAAATGTATATCAGACATACTTAGATGTATGATAGATTGTGGACAGTGCAATTCAAGGTTTTAAAATTCTGCTTTAAATTTAATTCTCAAGATTCATTTGTGAATATGCATGAAATAACAAATAATGCTTTTCCACCATCAGGCTGAATGGTTAGCGCTGCTGAATCACGCTGTGCTGCACCAATCAGGGCTTGCTGACAGTTGCTGAAAAGCTTTGTTTTTACCATTGTAGTGCATGCTAAACCAGGTTACCAGTCGTCAGACTCGCTACGTCACTAAAGCAGAGCACAGTTCTCTACATAATACCCATGCTCAGAAATCTGTAAGTGGAACATTTTGTAAATGTTCTAATGGATATGCTTTTGGTACTGGGAAAGTGCTTAAAGAGAACAGATGTGTTTGAGTGTGCTGACTTACATCCAGATCTCTGTGACCTTAGGGCTCCAAAATCAAGTAGTCAAAATGTACGCATCTTGGTTTGAATGTTTTGTTTTTCTTTTATCCCTGTTCATCAGTGAATTTTGCAAGTTTGTAATCCTCTCTAAAAAAAACAGTAATCCTACTTGCTTCCTACAGGGAATAATTCCATGTCATTTGCGCTTTTACTATCTGAAAACAGACTTTCCTCATCACAGCAATTTTGTCTCATGTGCTGGGGTGCTTTTAAAGAAGAAAGAATCATAAACATTTCCAAAGTTAAATAGCACACACATTTAAAATATATAGTGCATATGTCTTTAAATGGATAAACCCATGTTTATAGATTTAGGAATGCCAGAGAAACACAATTTATAATTTGTCTTCTAAATCTTAATATCACCGCCAAATCTGAATTTGACGTTAAGCTCAAAAGAACAAGCACATGCTAAAATAGCCAAATCACAGCTGGACATGGTAAGTTACTGAAATTTGAGTTGTACAATAACATAAAATAATATATATATATATATATATATATATATATATATATATTCTTTTTTTTTTTTTTTTTTTTTTTTTTTATAACGAGAAAAAATATTTAGGTCAACAACTGCACTATCAGCCAATATTACTAAATGTGGCACTGATGTAAAATATATCACATTTTCTCAATCCTTAAGCTCATAATAGAATAAGAAAATGCAACAAACACAATTCAAAGCAGTTTCATATTACAGGACCACCTTATAAATGTGCTATGCTACTAACTATGCTAAAATGAAACATGACACATGAGAATTAAATATCAATTTATTTACAAAAGGTTGAATATAAACAGAGATCAATCCAATGATTATTTGACATTTCATACTAAACTTCATAAACAATGACATTAAATTGATGAAACATTGCACAATTTGGTAACATTGCTGGTTTTCCTCAATAAAGGCCAGGAAGATAACTATTTACTCAAATAATTATGTAATATCATATCTGCTTGTGATTTTCAGGGGTCCATCAGTCAAAATCATTTACTAAATAAACCAGCGAATTATTGTTCAGAATTTGGCATTGCAAGTGTTTATTCAAGGTCTAAAAGATACCATATGATAATCAGAATGCATTTATTTACTGGCCTCAGCAACACACAAAAAAATCCCTTTAAAAACTAACAAAGAAAAAAACATAGTCATAATTAAATTTCCATGCCAGTTATCCAAAGTAACAAAAAAAATTGCATGTATGTATGCATGAACTGTTTGAGAAACATACAGTAAACATTAACCAATTATTTTCCATCCAGAAGAGGGCAGTACACAGAGTCCTAGCATGCCGATTATCAGGGTGTTAGTCTTGGCTAGGGACACTTTGCCTCATTTCAACTAGGTTCAACCTGCAATTCCAGCTAAACTGCACGCATTAGAAAACATATTGTACAGTAAGAAGCTTCCAGAGCTGGCTTGCTGAGATCTTGTTCTTGCTCAAATCTTGCCTTAAATCTCCTTGGTCAGAAGAAACATGACAGAGAATTAGCAGAGGGACAAGTCTTCTCTCCACTGAACATTGGTATTTATATACACGCATTTCATCAGTATCGGTTTGCCATGTTTTTCTGCTCCAGTCTAAGTTTGAGTTCAGAAACCAGTGCTGTGTTGACAGGATTGTCTTTTCCCCTTTGAGATTTTTTCTTTGCCTTGGAGGCCACTGAGGCAGAAACTGTAGGTACTGTCCACCCCCGTTCACCGTGTCTATAGTGAGTTGGCAACGGCGGGGGCATGATGGGGACATTAGGAGGCGACGGAGGGGCTCGATGAGAACACACTTTGACGTTATTGTTAAAGTTGATATTGTCTGCTGTAGGGCTCTCCAGATCCTCATTTCTAAACTTACCTCCATAACATTCCTCTCTGAATGGTTGCTGGAAGTCTTCTTGTCTTCGGGGTTTACGCTTTCTTTTTATAATGCGACGGGAGGGTAGGATCTTGTTGGACTTTACATTTCTCATGTACAAAATAGTAGATATGAAAACTGTAACTAAAACCATGATTATAATGACACCACTGATTAAGCCTAGCAATTGCAAAGGATTTTCCCTACTTTTCAATAAAAAGGACGTCAAAGGTCCCTTGAGTTGAGTCTGTAAAAGAGCACAAAGAGAAATCAAGTCCATAGGACTCAAGGATGACGTACTATAGGCTTCTTGCTGTTTGGTGAGAGACACATGGTAATAAGGAGACAGATAAACAACTCAAGTCCTAGAGAGACAACTGCAGGCAACAAAGCATATATATATATATAGAGAGAGAATCAGTATAATGTAGTATACTGTATGGCTTAGAAAGCACTGCATGGCATCTCGAAAGCTGAGAACAGATCGATAACTGGTGGTAATGTTTGAACTAATTTGAACTTTTATAAGTTCTGTGAAGACTAAATTAATTAGATTGTTACAACAGAGTCTGGTTACATAGTAAGACAAGATCAGAAGGGTTAAATGAGGCACTCAGAATTAAGACCATGCTGCCTCAATTTTATCATCTCAAAAACATCTACTGCATGACGAAGACTGAATGGAGAAACGGGCTATTGTTTGGAGCCACAAAAATACAGAATAAATGCTTTTATTCTGAATAATAAGTTTTAACTATGTTTGTGTACTCTTTTACAGACTTTTTTACTTGCCTTCAAACAACAAGAAAATCATTGAAGGATGAAATAAAAAGAAGACAACTCTAAGTATTGGTGTTTGTGTCAAGGTGTCTCATGGTCAGGGCCTCCTAATAATCTTTCTGATCTTGCCCCTTGGCTGGACCCGGGACTTTTTCACAGATTTCCAGAAAATTATGGTGGATATGAAAATGGTCAGACAGATGGCGAGGACTACAGTGCTCAAACAAATGCTGAAAACAGTCCAGGGCCGAGTTCTCAGACTCAAGATCATTCTGGATTTGATCTGTAAAGCACACAATAACACAAAACTTATGCTAGGTTTGATATGAGGTTTGCTCACAATACAGATTTTTTATTTTCCATGTGCATGTTTCAGATGTATTTTTCTAGCCTGCAGTGAAAATATGTATTTATATTCTGATAGCTTTGTTGGCTTACAGTACATGTGCAATCATGTGACTGCCATTCAAAACAACTTGAAACCTTTTCAATTATGTATTTTGACAATCATATTTTCATATATACACATACATATATACTTTCATATTTCAAATTAATAGGATTCTCAGAAAAAATGACTGATAATAAAGACCCACTTACCGCTTCTGTGATGTCAATCTTAACCACCGTAGTGGTGCTGAAGGAAGGTGAACCTCTGTCTTTGGCCTGAACAACCACAGTCCAGGTACATTCTTTGTGATTGGTAATATTCTGCACTATGTCCATGGATTTGATGTACGGCTTCAGTTTTATTTCTCCCGTGTCTGCATCAATGTTAAATATGTCATCTGGGTCAGACTTCATGATGGAGTATTCAATTACATTATTGGGCTCTTCTGCATCTTCATCAATTGCCTAGAAATCATCAAACACAGTCAACTGACTAGTTGACAACAAACAGAACAAACAGAAAATAAGGCACAATACAATGGATATAGCCAACCTCTATTTTCACTGGTGCACCAATCACCATTGTTTTCTGCAGAGAGTTTTCATGAAATGCTGGTGAATGGTCATTGAGGTCCATAATGGTGACAAAGACTTCTGCAAGGCTGTATTTTCCGTCAGTATCTTCGGCTTTCACATAGAAGTTATACTTGGATTTGACTTCGGTGTCCAGACTGGCCCAGGGCTGAGTGTAGATGATTCCAGAATCAGGCTGAATGAAAAAACTGCATAAAAAATATAAGACATGAAATGAGTTCTATAGTGAAAACTGGGATTACACAGGGCTTGTTGTTCAGAGAGATGTTAACATGATATAAAACTTTCAGAACACAATATAAATGTGTCAATCTCTGGTAATCTCTCCATTTGAAAACTGTTATGCATACTTATTGTCAACAGGATGAAATATCATATTCTTATATATAGTCAATTATACTTGTTTTTATATAAAAAATTAAAATTGCTTTTGTTTACCAAAGCTGCATTTATTTGATCAAAAAGTAGAGCAAAAACAGTAATGTTGTTAAAGAAATATAATTATTAAATATTATATAAAAATGTCTTATATTAATATATTTTCAATGTCAAAGTTGAATTTTCAGCATGTATTACTCCAGTGTTCAGCGTAATATGATCCTTCAGAAATCAGTCTAATATGCTGATTTGGTGCTTAATAAACATTTCATATTAGTAAACATTTAAAAAGAACAGCATTTATTTGAAAATGCGATTTATCTGAACCTTTAAGTGAGCCTGTTACATGACCAGGAGAACAGTCTATTTCCTGCCCAAATCCCATTAGTGGATTAAATGAGATGGAGGGCCAAGGAACTCTTTGTTTTCAGTGCTCCAGAAATTCTGTTTTGTTGTTCTGCTACTGATTCAATGCTGCTCATTAGATATTATTTAAATACTGATGATGACATAAAATATGAATGAATGAAACATGGAATTAATAGAGGTCAGCATGTTGACAGTTTAGAGTTGTTGTCAGTTAAATAAAATGAAACACAAGCTGTGCAGTCTGTTTGTCAGAAACAAAACAGAAAAGATCCCATGCTGACTCATCCTTCCCAATGAGACAGTAGAAGTAAGGAGGCTTATCGCAAAATTTTTATATGACTGTTCTGCCAACAAGACATCATTTACACATTCATATGGTTTGTATTTATGTGTTTATGCTCTATAAAATATGAAGAATTCTCCTATCAGAGATGATGAATCTGTCTCTGGGTCTAGAGATGGATTTGTTAAATCAAGAGCCGAGAACAGCAGGAGGATTGAACCCTGTTCCAAGATGGCGAGAATATTTCAACTACTTGTGCGGTGACTTAGAAATCTAATAAAATAGAAATTAAATTGGATCCTCTTGGGTACAGCTAGTCCATGCAACTAGTGTTACAACAGCACAGAACGTTATTGGAGGTTGAATTCAGTCTAGCTTTAGTATCTGTAGGCTGTGTGTGATGAACTGAGGTGAGTTTACATCCCTCCTGTTCCGCCATTCTCTAAATAGTCTGTATTTTTGTGTTGATGTTGCATAAGCAACTTTTTTTAATGTGGCGTATACCATTCAACTGGCATTGCATCTGTAAGATCTCTACAGTACTCTAGCAGGGTACTCACAGGTCTGCTCCTGAGCCATAGATGGAGTATCTGACCACACCCCAAAGACCAGAATCAGGATCTGTGGCCTGTAAAGAGCGTAAGTAGCAAACATCAATGACTGGCATCTGTTTCAATACATAACTGTAATGCCAACATCTACGTAACAGAACAGATGACGTTTTGAGCCAAATGGCAGAACATTAGGAGCAATCTGGGATTTGTTAATCAGCCTACATCGTTACTTGCCTTGTACTCATTTTGTTTGGTTGTAGCATGTTCTTAAACTATGTCCAAAGTCAAAATCCGGCAGGTCATTTAATAGAATGTAGTCTGGAAAGAGGCTAACTCCCATGTGGCAAGTGCTTGCTTAACACAGGGTGAGGGCTTATCTCGATAGGGTTCAATCTCTCTATCTACTGATGAAGTGCAACACATTTGGACCCCGATATGACAGAGATGATTTTAGCCTCATACCTGCACAGTGGTTAGATGTAGGGAATAACTTATTTCAGAAATACATTTTCAGAATTTTTCCCCAAAGTATCGTCTCCTTACCGAGGCTGCTTTTATTTTATCAAAAACATTTTAGAAAAAGTAAAATAAAATTGTCAGATATTATCACACTTAAAACAGTTTCTATTTAAATATATTTTAAAACGTCAATTATTCCTGTTGACAACAGCTGCTGGTGAAAACCATGATATAAATATTTTTGATTAATAGATAGGTTTTCGGGAAAGAAAAAACAAATATATATATATATATATATATATATATATATATATATATATATATATATATATATATATATATATATATATATATATATATATATATATTATACTGTATTTTTTATTTTATTTTGATTCAAAAAACTATGTTATTGCCACAAGAATTCTGTAATGACCACAGCCTGATGATATTTTTGTCTATTAAAGCTCAAATCTGGGTTTTTAGCGTTACACAACTGAATGAAAATGATAGCCATCTGGCTGCTTACTACGTCATAGACTGTTTAGCAAGCATTTACATACTGACCATGATTTTGGATTCTGATTCAACCCCCTCAAATGTCTTTTTTTCTGTAACAGAGAACAATCTGGAGAGGATGACAAACATGTTCATCTTTTTGTGCTTATGTGTAGTGTGTTCTGTACTCACTGTCACAGACACAACACTGGATCCTCCGGGAGAATTTTCTGGAATCCGGGCGATGTAAAAATCAGAGGAGAATTTGGGAGGATTATCATTGGTGTCTAGCAGATGAATGATTATGTCTGCCGTGGCACTAAATCTCTCAGGGGTGTCAACTTCTACAGCGAGGAGCTGGAAACAATGAGCATAACATTTCTGCAACTGTTAACATATTATGATTATTGAAATCTATGTATAGATTTATCAATAATACTTCTGTATGTATAATTGTGGAGGGTCATTCTCAGGCCATTTGTGCCTCATTTGTGTCACTGATACAATTAAGGAATGCATACAATGCATACAATCCCTGATACAATTAAGGAAATTATTTGAAACCGAAATTAATTCAAAATTAATTTTTATTATTATAAGCCAAATCTTGTGTTCAAATAAAAAAAAGAAAAAATATAAGAAGAAGAAGAGGATAAAAAAGAATAAATTCGTTATTTTATTGCACTTTAAAATCAATTAACGCATAAAATCAAACATGCATGTCTGTATCATATAGCATATGCAACTTTTTTTTGCAAAATCTTTTTACCTTAAATGTCAGGAATTGTGATTTCTCAAAATCCATTGCTGCAGAATCCTCTACCAGGACAGTGACTTGGGCTTCATTCAGGACGGTTTGAGGAACCACTCGTAGCATGCGGCCTGGGCCCACCAGTCTGAGGTGAAATTTTGCATTTGATCCCTGAAAACGTACAGGATAAACACGTTTGGTAACACAAAACATTTGAGATATTGAATTAAGCATAAGTAAAAGCTATTTTTACAATTACTAATAGGGTGATCAGGATTTTTTTGAGATTGAGATTTTTTGAGATTAAGATTTATACATAATCTGAAACCTGAATAAATAAGCTTTATGTCGATGTATAGTTTGTTAGAATAGGAAAATATTAGGTAGAGATACAACAATTTGAATATCTGGAATCTAATGGAGAAAAAAAAACACCTTGAGAAAATTACCTTTAAATCTGTCTAAATGAAGTCCTTAGCAATGCATATTACTAATCACAAATTACGTTTTGATACATTTATGGTAGGAAATTTACAAAATATCTATCGTGCTACTTAGGACTGGTTTTGTGGTCCAGGGTCACATATAAATATGCATACACTAATTTTAGCTATAACAAACAAATCCTGCTGAAAAAAAAAAACAATCCATACCTGGTCGGAGTCATTGACTGTTATTTTCAAGCCTCTCAGGAACTCTCCCTCTGGAGGATGCTCATACATAGTTAACTCAAACACGTTCTGTGGTCCATTCTCTCCAAAGAATGTGGGTGGATGGTTGTTCAGATCCACTACCCGAATGGTCACTGTGGTGACTGCAAAGTCCAAGCGTTTTCCTTCTGGACTAACCTCTAAAGCCTGAGAAAAAGAAGATATTGTTGATTATTAATACAACTAAATACATTAATACTAACTGACGGTTGCAAACAGCCACATTACATCAATTAGCTTGACATACACTTGTAATGAGGATGCACATTTTAGAAATGTAGCTAAATAGCATGGACAGAGATTTTAGTAATTGGCTTATTCCTGAAACTGGCTTATGCTCTGTTTCAAGTCAGAAATCTGGGGGCCATCAATGTTTAGTAATTAAACATCTGGTTCAAGAAAAATAGAAGCTGGAGATTTTACCTTGACTTTAATATTATAGACTTCTCTCCTCAGGTCTGCTGGGTACACCTTCAGAATGATACATCCACTGGTTTGATTGATGGCAAAAACACCATCTGCTCCTGAATAAATATAAGAAATAGATTAGGAATTTGTTGACGTTTTGACCAATGGTGTGGAATTGAAAAATCATAATAAAATTCCTTCCAGCCATCAAAAGATGTGTAAAGCAAATGCATTTTCATATTAACCAAAAATACATACCAGAATCTATTGAATACATGATTGGATTTGGATTATCCATGTCTCCATCTTTGGCAAAAACAGTAAATATCTCAGATCCCTATAGATAAAATTAAATATTAGTGATTTAGCAGTAAAGATTGCACCAATTGATTTTTGGTAAAAAACAAAGCTTTGTATTTGCACAAAAAGTTAACGTTGACAGATGGTTATGTGAATGGATTCAACTGTAATTTTTCTTTTATATTTGGGAGGGGATAAGCTATCTTGCCTTGAGAGCATGTGTGCAGTAGCTCAGTATAGTCTTTTAATCATGATGTAGTGTTATGATCACTCACAGGTGAGGAGACCTCATAGACATAACCAAAGTAAGGAGTCCCAACAAACACAGGAGGAGTGTCTTGAGTGTCAATCACATTTATAGTCAAAGTGGCAGATGATGACATCACTTGTTGCTTTCCCTTGTAAATACCCCCTCCATCCTAAAAACATAATTAGTGTTATTTCATATTTCATTATGATACAATAAATACTATAAGCCAAAGCATTAACATTTTGATTGGTACAGCAGATACAGGCTGGAAATGGAAGATATACTGTAAGCTTGAAATGGTATAAAAAGTCAAACAAATCACTCTCTCTCACCTTTGCCACCACAGTGATGAAATGTGTGCGGGATTTCTCATAATCGAGGGTTTCACCTGGTTTTATCCGTAACACACCACTATGATGGTCAATGGCAAACTTTGTGCTCGGTTCACTGCTCTGGATTTAACAAAAAGCATAGAGATTCTGATGTAAAAAAAATTTATAAAAATATAACCAGATTTGGTATCTCAGTTGGATGCCAGATGTCACCTGGAGGAAGTAAGTGACTGATCCCCCTGAGCCGGTGTCTCTGTCCACTGCCTGCACTTTGTAGATGCTATTCCCAGATGTAGTGTTCTGTGCACACACACATATACAGTTTTCAAACAAGCCTGTTTATACAGATCACTTTCAAATCAAAACCATTTTTGATGGCCTGGCATTTTCCAAAACATATTTTATAGGAACCTGAATGATCTTGTAAAGAATAATTAAGAAAACATTAAACATAATTCCTCACCTCAGGGACATCTACAATGGAAGGCATGTTCTGAAACTGTGGACTCTCATCATTGGCATCCATGACAAAAACTGAAACCTTTTCAGCTACCTGACATGACAAGAGAATCCGAAAAATCACTGATGATCATCACATACACTGGGTAAGACCCATAAAGTAACACTACTTACTTTATTAAGGCTATCTGAGATACTGACAGAGACTTCAATCTCATCTTGTGCCTGTGAAAATAAAAAGATATAGTGTCACTGTAGTATTCTCAACACATTTAAAATGTGACACTTTTTGAAATTTACCTCTCTGTCAAGTTCCTCTATTAGAGTTACTGCTCCAGATTTGGGATGAACACGAAAATATTCTTTGGACCCGGGTTCAAAGGTCATTCCATACTTTACTGGCTGGCCTTCTGGATCGGTTCCATTAAGAACATATATCTGTGTTCCTGTAATTTACATTTGTAAGTAGTTATTTCTGTGCTTTTATAATTCACACCAGGCAAAATGACCTTTACAGCAGTGGTTCTCAATTAGGGGCCTCAGAATGACTTAAAATAATCTAAAATAAGATATAAAAATTTAATAATGAAAATTTTCAGCAATATACCACAATCAACAACAAAGGTCAAAGGGCAAAATCACAACCTTGCACCAAGGTTAAGACACATGGTCTTTGGAAAACAGCCACTTTAATACTGTTTACACCTAGCCAGAGTGAAATCAAAACAATCAGATGGTACAAAAAAATAAAAAATCCTTACCTTTTGGTGTGTCCTCTGAGAGATTTAACAGTGCCATATTACCATTGTTACTGTTAGGCCCATTATCATAGAAATAGGGTGCGTAATCAGTCTGTGCTGTAACCAACAATATTGATATATCAGAATAACATTTCTGCAAAAAGCACTGTAACATGACCAAACTTATAAGGACAAGACATCATGTGCTGTACAACAACTGTACCTATTACAAGATTTGTCCTTTTTCTTTGATCACACATGGCATAATGTAATAATACTAATGACTGTCTCTATCTACTTGTAAAGGATTACAGGTGTCTTACGTCATACATGCTTGAATATCCCCTGGTTTATTCAAGGTATTTCACTATATAGATACATTTATGAAATTAATTTATATCTCAATTTAGATTTTATTTTCTTTCAGCAAAGTCTCTGTATGCTCACCTCCTACTGTCAATCAGAAATGCAAATGTGGTGATGCAAATAAGACAGAAACACCAAGGAAGTACATAAAAATGGGCAAGATTATATACATTATTCGACAGTATAACATAATCAAGTAAAGGAATGTTTAAACGCCTGAGCCACATCCGTATTCAAACATGCTGATGAATACATACCAAAGCAGAAATGTGCTAGCAGAAGAACTGATGAAAACTGAATTTCCATATCATTCTTCATCTTAACAAAGCAAAGCAGTTACAGCAGGCCAGACAGCGCACTAGTGAAGAGAGCTACAGCAGAGTCCTTCTGAGGGTGTTTATTTCAGACTGAGGAGAGTTAAGACAGGTGCTAAGAGCCTAATCCAGTGACACACCATAACCCCTGAGCACAGTTTTACAAGCCCATCTTCGCAGCATGGGAAATAATGGCCACTAGAGGGGTTCAGTAGCACCCCTGACCTGATCTGACAGGTTAGAGAATCTTCTTTTAGTACCACTGAAATCCCACATTCGGATGCTGGATCTCTGTCACAAAAGAACAATCACCCATTGAAAACTGATGAAATATTATGACAAGAATCACCCAATTCTAAAAGTAAAATTTAAATGATCTTTTTGTGAATTAATTTTTTAAGCATTCAATATAATTTTTGCAGGTCTTTTAGCAGATTTATTGTCTTAATCTCTTTGACAATCCAGTTTATATTTCAGCGCACACGTTCAGGTCGCATTTAAAACAAAGTTATGCAAACTCATCAGCATTAGCAAATGCCTCCATCTCACTCTTTCACAACCTTTATCATTAGAGCTTTATAACATTAAATTATCGGCAGAGCTCAAAAAAATCTTTTACAGTCAGCTAATGTGGATTATTTATTAGAAAACGTTAGAATGAAGGAAAACATTTATATGTATAAATATATTGTTCAGAGTTATACATTAATAAAAATAATTTAAATAGATAAAAATAGATTGTATTCGTTTTTATCTGAGAGATCAGAAAAGGAAACCACCTGCCAATTTACCTTTATCTACATTTGTAAGTGTGGCTTTGCTTTCAGGTTTAATTTGTTTGGAGCAGCCAGATGGCAGGCAAGCAGATTAACCTACAATAATCCTTCATCATCGTGTAGTGCTCAGAACCAGTCTACAGGGACACACAAGCTAGAAGTGTCTCTGCATGTGCACCACAGAAAACACTGGACTCTGCCTTGAAAATGCTTATGGTTCCCAGATTTGTTGCAAATATCTTGCGTTTTCTACATAATTAAATTATAAAGTATGATAATTTTGATAAATAATAGCCTTTGTGTAAATAATGTTTTGTTTTACAATCAAAGAAAGAGGGAGAAAAAAGGTCAAAAATCTTTTTTTAAATGAAAAAATTAAATATTTTATATTGTGATCATGTACAGGTACATCAGCTATACATCAGCAATGTGGATAATATATATATATATATATATATATATATATATATATAGAAACCTTAAATGACTTGTGATTTGCCATTTATGCAAAGTATTATCATCTTCTTAAATCTGTTTCTGACATGACTATAAATGGTCTTAGATATCGCTTTTATTGTGATTATACTGGCATGGTCTAAAATGGGACATGGAAAAAGTTTACAAACCTCAACCTCAAATGACATTGTAGATCTGCAATAGTGATTTTCAATGGTAACAGAGCCATTTTATACAAAAATAAACAGCAGATTATAAATACTTCATTAAATATTATGTAAACAACTCAATATTTATGAAATTTCTAAATTAATATACAATGCATATGTGTTTAAATTGGAAATGTAACTAAAATGTAATAATCTAACTGACTTAATCCCAGTTTCAGTACTAATGTGTAACTATTAAATATATAAAGATCTGAAATCCTCATTCCACATGTTTGAATGTTACTTCCTGGATTACAATTAAGTTTTGGAATGGATGCGATCTCTGGGTCATCATTAGGGTCATTTTAATCTTGCAAACTTCAGTACATCTGAAAATACATTATGTATTATAGCTCAGAGTTTAAGCTTTTACATGGGCTTCCAACCCAATCATTTTTTCTCATGTTTCTCCTATTGCCAAAATTTTGTTGGAGATGTAAACAAACGTGGTTATATTTTTAAGCTATAAATAAAATTTCAGACAAATAGCTATAACCTCCGTTTAAATAAGATAAGAACATTAGCCCTACCTCAAAAACGGCTTTTGAAGTTTGATAAGACCCAGCTGCAACAAATGCACTTTAATACTTTGGCTATGCAATAACACATGCGCTGGGAATGTGACTATTCCATGTGAATGTTTTATGTCATTGTAGTTCGTTATTGTCAGTAACACTGTACATCACCGCCCCCATGTGGTTACAAAATGCTGAACGTCTCAAAGCGCTTTCCAGTGGCACCGCTGGAACGAAATTAACTTAATAACCAGTATATATATATATATATATATATATATATATATATATATATATATATATATATATATATATATATATATATATATATATATATATATATATATATATATACATTAAACAACACAAAATCTATCTGGACATCATAAGTT